>NC_053022.1:576544085-576732942 GCF_003073215.2 Triticum urartu | reverse complement strand
GCATGTGATGTTTATCATGTTTTGCATCTTGTTTGCTTAGAACGACGGTAGTAAATAAGATGATCCCTCATAATAATTTCAAGAAAGTGTTCCCCCTAACTATGCACCGTTGCTACAGTTCGTCGTTTCGAAGCACCACGTGATGATCGGGTGTGATAGATCCTTACGTTCACATACAACGGGTGTAAGACAGATTTACACACGCAATACACTTAGGTTGACTTGACGAGCCTAGCATGTGCATAGACATGGCCTCGGAACACAGAAGACCGAAAGGTCGAGCATGAGTCGTATAGAAGATACGATCAACATGAAGATGTTCACCGACGTTGACTAGTCCGTGTCACGTGATGATCGGACACGGCCTAGCCAACTCGGATCATGTTATACTTAGATGACTAGAAGAGGGATGTCTATCTAAGTGGGAGTTCATTAATAATTTGATTAGATGAACTTAATTATCATGAACTTAGTCTAAAATCTTTACAATATGTCTTGTAGATCAAATGGCCAACATCGTATTTAATTTCAACGCGTTCCTAGAGAAAACCAAGCTGAAAGACGATGGCAACAACTATACGGACTGGGTCCGGAACCTGAGGATCATCCTCATAGCTGCCAAGAAAGATTATGTCCTACAAGCACCGCTAGGTGATCCACCCGTCCCACAGAACCAAGACACTATGAACGCTTGGCAGACACGTACTGATGACTACTCCCTCGTTCAGTGCGGCATGCTTTACAGCCTAGAGCCAGGGCTCCAAAAGCGTTTTGAGAGACATGGAGCATATGAGATGTTCGAAGAGCTGAAAATGGTTTTCCAAGCTCATGCCCGGGTTGAGAGATATGAAGTCTCCGACAAATTCTTCAGCTGTAAGATGGAGGAAAATAGTTCTGTCAGTGAGCACATACTCACTATGTCTGGGTTACATAACCGCTTGACTCAGCTGGGAGTTAATCTCCCGGATGATGCGGTCATTGACAGAATCCTCCAGTCGCTTCCACCAAGCTACAAGAGCTTTGTGATGAACTTCAATATGCAGGGGATGGAAAAGACCATTCCTGAAGTATTTGCAATGCTGAAATCAGCAGAGGTAGAAGTCAAGAAGGAACATCAAGTGTTGATGGTCAATAAAACCACTAAGTTCAAGAAGGGCAAGGGTAAAAAGAACTTTGAGAAGGACGGCAAGGAAGTTGCCGCACCCGGCAAGCAAGCTGCTGGGAAGAAGAAGTCAAAGTATGGACCCAAGCCTGAGACGGAGTGCTTTTATTGCAAAGGGAAGGGTCACTGGAAGCGGAACTGCCCCAAATACTTAGCGGACAAGAAGGCCGGCAAAACAAAAGGTATATGTGATATACATGTAATTGATGTGTACCTTACCAGTACTCGTAGTAACTCCTGGGTATTTGATACCGGTGCCGTTGCTCATATTTGTAACTCACAGCAGGAGCTGCAGAATAAACAGAGACTGGTAAAGGACGAGGTGACGATGCGCGTCGGGAATGGTTCCAAGATCGATGTGATCGCCGTCAGCACGCTACCTCTACATTTACCTACGGGATTAGTTATAAACTTCAATAATTGTTATTTCGTGCCAAGTTTGAGCATGAACATTGTATCGGGATCTCGTTTAATACGAGATGGCTACTCATTTAAATCTGAGAATAATGGTTGTTCTATTTATATGAGAGATATGTTTTATGGTCATGCTCCGATGGTCAATGGTTTATTCTTAATGAATCTCGAACGTAATATTATACATATTTATAGTGTGAATACCAAAAGATGTAAAGTTGATAACGATAGTCCCACATACTTGTGGCACTGCCGCCTTGGTCACATAGGTGTCAAACGCATGAAGAAGCTCCATGCAGATGGACTTTTAGAGTCTCTTGATTATGAATCATTTGACACGTGCGAACCATGCCTCATGGGTAAAATGACCAAGACTCCGTTCGCAGGAACAATGGAGCGAGCAACCAACTTATTGGAAATCATACATACTGATGTGTGCGGTCCAATGAGTGTTGAGGCTCGCGGTGGCTATCGTTATGTTCTCACCCTCACTGATGACTTAAGTAGATATGGGTATGTCTACTTAATGAAACACAAGTCTGAAACCTTTGAAAAGTTCAAAGAATTTCAGAGTGAAGTTGAGAATCAACGTGACAGGAAAATCAAGTTTCTACGATCAGATCGTGGAGGAGAATACTTGAGTCACGAATTTGGCACACACTTAAGAAAATGTGGAATAGTTTCACAACTCACGCCGCCTGGAACACCTCAGCGTAATGGTGTGTCCGAACGTCGTAATCGCACTCTATTAGATATGGTGCGATCTATGATGTCTCTTACCGATTTACCGTTATCTTTTTGGGGCTATGCTTTAGAGACTGCCGCATTCACTTTAAATAGGGCTCCGTCGAAATCCGTTGAGACGACACCGTTTGAATTATGGTTTGGGAAGAAACCTAAGCTGTCGTTTCTAAAAGTTTGGGGATGCGATGCTTATGTCAGGAAACTTCAACCTGAAAAGCTCGAACCCAAATCGGAAAAATGCGTCTTCATAGGATACCCTAAAGAAACCATTGGGTATATCTTCTACCTCAGATCCGAAGGCAAGATCTTTGTTGCCAAGAATGGATCCTTTCTGGAGAAAGAGTTTCTCTCGAAAGAAGTAAGTGGGAGGAAAGTAGAACTTGATGAAGTATTACCTCTTGAACCGGAAAATGGCGCAACTCAAGAAAATGTTCCTGAGGCACCTGCACCGACTAGAGAGGAAGTTATTGATGATGATCAAGATACTTCTGATCAAGCTCCTACTGAAATTCGAAGGTCCACAAGGACACGTTCCGCACCAGAGTGGTATGGCAACCCTGTCTTGGGAAATCATGTTGTTAGACAACAGTGAACCTTCGAACTATGAAGAAGCGATGGCAGGCCCGGATTCCGACAAATGGCTAGAAGCCATGAAATCCGAGATAAGATCCATGTATGAAGAATGAAGTATGGACTTTGACTGACTTGGCCCGTTGAACGGCGAGCCATAGAAAATAAATGGATCTTTAAGAAGAAGACAGACGCGGATGGTAATGTGACCATCTATAAAGCTCGGCTTGTCGCTAAGGGTTATCGACAAGTTCAAGGGGTTGACTACGATGAGACTTTCTCACCGGTAGCGAAGCTGAAGTCCGTCCGAATCATGTTAGCAATTGCCGCATTCTATGATTATGAGATATGGCAAATGGACGTCAAAACGGCATTCCTTAATGGTTTCCTTAAGGAAGAATTGTATATGATGCAGCCGGAAGGTTTTGTCGATCCTAAGAATGCTGACAAGGTGTGCAAGCTCCAACGCTCGATTTATGGGCTGGTGCAAGCATCTCGGAGTTGGAACATTCGCTTTGATGAGATGATCAAAGCGTTTGGGTTTACGCAGACTTATGGAGAAGCCTGCGTTTACAAGAAAGTGAGTGGGAGCTCTGTAGCATTTCTCATATATATGTAGATGACATACTTTTGATGAGAAATGATATAGAACTCTTGGACAGCATAAGGCCTACTTGAATAAGAGTTTTTCAATGAAGGACCTTGGAGAAGCTGCTTATATATTAGGCATCAAGATCTATAGAGATAGATCAAGACGCCTCATAGGTCTTTCACAAAGCACATACCTTGATAAGATATTGAAGAAGTTCAATATGGATCAGTCCAAGAAGGGGTTCTTGCCTGTGTACAAGGTATGAAATTGAGCTCAGCTCATGTCCGACCACGGCAGAAGATATAGAAGAGATGAGCGTCATCCCCTATGCCTCAGCCATAGGTTCTATTATGTATGCCATGCTGTGTACCAGACCTGATGTAAACCTTGCCGTAAGTTTGGTAGGAAGGTACCAAAGTAATCCCGGCAAGGAACACTGGACAGCGGTCAAGAATATCCTGAAGTACCTGAAAAGGACTAAGGAAATGTTTCTCGTTTATGGAGGTGACGAAGAGCTCGTCGTAAAGGGTTACGTCGACGCTAGCTTCGACACAGATCTGGATGACTCTAAGTCACAAACCGGATACGTGTATATGTTGAATGGTGGAGCAGTGAGCTGGTGCAGCTGCAAACAGAGCGTCGTGGCGGGATCTACATGTGAAGCGGAGTACATGGCAGCCTCGGAGGCAGCACATGAAGCAATATGGGTGAAGGAGTTCATCACCGACCTAGGAGTCATACCCAATGCGTCGGGGCCAATCAAACTCTTTTGTGACAACACTGGAGCTATTGCACTTGCCAAGGAGCCCAGGTTTCACAAGAAGACAAGGCACATCAAGCGTCGCTTCAACTCCATTCGTGAAAATGTTCAAGATGGAGACATAGAGATTTGTAAAGTACATACGGACCTGAATATAGCAGATCCGTTGACTAAACCTCTCCCTAGGGCAAACCATGATAACTAGATTATTGACTCTAGTGCAAGTGGGAGACTGTTGGAAATATGCCCTAGAGGCAATAATAAAAGCATTATTATTATATTTCTTTGTTCATGATAATTGTCTTTATTCATGCTATAACTGTATTATCCGGAAATCGTAATACACGTGTGAATACATAGACCATAATATGTCCCTAGTAAGCCTCTAGTTGACTAGAGTCATTGATCAACGAGGATCACATCATTAGGAGAATGATGTGATGGACAAGACCCAATCCTAAGCATAGCACAAAGATCGTGTAGTTCGTTTGCTAGAGCTTTTCCAATGTCAAGTATCTTTTCCTTTAGACCATGAGATCGTGTAACTCCCGATACCGTAGGAGTGCTTTGGGTGTACCAAACGTCACAACGTAACTGGGTGACTATAAAGGTCATACAGGTATCTCCGAAAGTGTCTGTTGGGTTGACACGGATCGAGACTGGGATTTGTCACTCCGTATGACGGAGAGGTATCTCTGGGCCCACTCGGTAATTCATCATCATAATGAGCTCAATGTGACCAAGTGTTGGTCACGGGATCATGCATTACGGCGAGTAAAGTGACTTGCCGGTAACGAGATTGAACGAGGTATTGGGATACCGACGATCGAATCTCGGGCAAGTAACATACCGATTGACAAAGGGAATTGTATACGGGGTTGATTGAATCCTCGACATCGTGGTTCATCCGATGAGATCATCGTGGAGCATGTGGGAGCCAACATGGGTATCCAGATCCCGCTGTTGGTTATTGACCGGAGAGTCGTCTCGGTCATGTCTGCTTGTCTCCCGAACCCGTAGGGTCTACACACTTAAGGTTCGGTGACGCTAGGGTTATGAAGATATGTGTATGCAGTAACCCGAATGTTGTTCGGAGTCCCGGATGAGATCCCGGACGTCACGAGGAGTTCCGGAATGGTCCGGAGGTAAATAATTATATATAGGAAATGTTGTTTCGGCCATCGGGACAAGTTTCGGGGTTATCGGTATTGTACCGGGACCACCGGAGGGGTCCCGGGGGCCCACCGGGTGGGGCCACCTATCCCGGGGGGCCACATGGGCTGTAGGGGGTGCGCCTTGGCCTATATGGGCCAAGGGCACCAGCCCCTATAGGCCCATGCGCCTAGGGTTTCCAGAAAGGAGGAGTCCCACTAGTGGAAGGCACCCCTGAGTGCCTTGGGGGGGAGGGAAACCTCCCCTGGCCGCCGCACCTAGGAGATTAGATCTCCTAGGCTGCGCACCCCCCCCCTTGGACCTCGTATATATAGTTGAGGAGAGGGAGGACTCCATACCTCAGCCTTTGGTGCTTCCTCTCTCCCCGTTACGTCTCTCTCTCGTAGTATAGGCGAAGCCCTGCTACTGTGACGCCCTGTATCCACCACCACGCCGTCGTGCTGCTGGATCTTCATCAACCTCTCTTCCCCCCTTGCTGTATCAACAAAGGAGGAGACGTCATCCGTTCCGTACGTGTGTTGAACGCGGAGGCATCGTCCGTTCGGTGCTAAGATCATCGGTGATTTGAATCACGTCGTGTTCGACTACATCATCCCCGTTCTTTGAACGCTTCCGCTCGCGATCTACAAGGTACGTAGATGCATCTAATCACTCGTTGCTAGATGAACTCCTAGATGGATCTTGGTGAATCCGTAGGAAAATTTTTGTTTTCTGCAACGTTCCGCAACAAGCTCCACATATATTCACCTTACCCTACCTATTAAACTTAAATAGTCTTGATCGCAAGGGTGCGAGATTGCCGAGTCCCTGTGGCTCATAGATTACTATTACACCAAATGCAGGTCCAGGTGATTCCGCTCCAGGTGACACGTACGAGCTCAAGTGGGAGTTCGACGAGGACTCTCAGCGTTACTATGTTTCCTTTCCTGATGATCAGTAGTGGTGCTCAGTTGGGGGTGATTGGGACCGTGTCGCATGTTGGGTTTTCTTCTATTTTGGCGCCGTAGTCGGGCCATGAGTGTTTGGATGGTGTATGTTATTTATGTACTTGATTGACGTGGCGAGTGTAAGCCAACTATATTATCCCTTTTACTTATCTATATTACATGGGATGTTTGTGATGATTACCCGACTTGCGACATATGCCTTCAATGCGATTATGCCTCTAAGTCGTGCCTCGACACGTGGGAGATATAGTCGCATCGAGGGTGTTACAACGCCTGATGGTCGGACTCCTTGGTCATTACATGTAGCACTTCGACCGCCGGGAAGAGCTGTGCAAACTCAGCATTGCATGTGGCCCTGTCCAATCTCACCTGTATGTTGTCGCTGTCGTCCCGTTTATTATCCCATGTGAAGGGGTAGCCTGAGAACCCAAGATCAGCAAGCCCGCAGTCGGACATGCACTCCGCAAAATTTGCCATTTGGCTCAAACTCCTCGGGTTACCTCCAATCTGCTCCTTTTGGAGAAGAGCTTCATTGAAATCCCCCGCGCAAAGCCACGGGAGGTTATCTTGTGTACGTAGATAACGAAGCACCTCCCACGTTTTCATTCTCTTCTCCACACACGGTTCCCCATAGATTCCAGTGAATCTAAAGGTGACCCCGTCTGCCACAATCTGTGCGTCAACATAGTATTGGCACCAAGGCCTCACTGTCACCTGCACCGAATCCTTCCACCACAAAGCTAACCCTCCACTCTTGCCATTGCAATTAACAGCAACCCCATGTCTAAACCCTAGACTCCATTTCAGTCTCTCCATAGCATGTGAGATCTTTTTTGTTTCTGATAAGAATACCACCGTTGGGTTGTATGACCTAATCAGGTCCCTTAGTTCGCCCACTGTCGGGTCCAACCCCAACCCCCGACAGTTCCAGGCTAGGATATTCATTGCTCCCAGTGGCCCCCCGTCCTGGCAGGGTCCGCCGATGAATAATTGTTCTCTTCAATACGATCAAACACAGACGAGGTTTTCTGCCTCGTGTCGCGAACAAAAGTATCGATTCCCACCTGTCTATCCAGATCACCCTTAGCTACCCAGTGTTGTTTCGGTCTCCTTTTCCTCTCCAACTGAGCATCATGTCTTGGGCTGTTTGGAGATTGCCTTTCCACATAATGCTCTGGCCTCGGTTTCCTAACATAGTACCCTTGTCTGCGCTCCCTCCCCCTGAATTGGCTCGATGATCCAGCATCCTCATGACCCCACTGGCCATACTGCTTGTACCTGAACCTCAGTTCAGCCTGCTTCTCTTGTTGCCTCTGTCGGAGATCAGACCGCATATCTCTTTCTCTCTTCTGCTCAATCTCATCACGCAGATCCCTCTCGCGTGTTATCTCCACCCTTTGCTTCTGCTTGTTAGGGTTACCGGTTCCCTCATACCCCCCCCCCCTTGCCCTCCTCGCCAGTGCGGGATACGGCCGGGGTGGTGAACTCATTATGCAGGTTCCTTTTTGTGGGGAGATCAAGGACTGTACCCGCCTTCCTCCTATTCTGTTCTCCCTCACTTGACCTGACACTTCCAAAGCTATTTGCACTACCCGAGGGGCCTCTGTGTGATACTTCTTTTGTCCCCCAAGAACGACCTGGGGATGCCCGGAGCCATTCCCCCCATTGCTGATCAGGATCCGCCGCCGCGACACAGCCCTTCTCGCCATGCACTAGACATGCCTTTTTAGTGAAGGAGATCAAGGATAATCTAGAGGAGCGTAGTTCTTGTATTACTCATATACGACGTAGTCAAAACCTGGGTAGTCATTTTGTGGCCAACTTTAGGAGATCACAAATTCGAACAGCTGTGTGGCTTGGATCTGGTCCAGAGGAAGTCATTGACATCATACGTCGTGATTGTAACATTTGAGTTTGAGTAATACAAGTTTTCGCAAAAAAAAAATGCTAGACATACGAAAGGCTACGCAGAGATTTTACGGGGCTGCTGATGTGGATGATTAGGATTGGAAGCGGGGAGTGAAGGGGCCCACCCAACAGCGCCGCGAGCAACCTCACCGTCCCGCTCGACCACTTGGCCGTGCGCCTCCTCCGCCTCTGGACCAGGAGAGGATCTCCCTCCTCGGCCAGGGCGACGGCGGCACCGTCTACAAGGCGCGCCACCGCCACGCTTCGCGATCGAGCTCTTCTCCTCCGGCGACGGGGAACCTCCGCGGCCCACGAGGCCGGGATACTCATGCTCGCCGGGGACGTGCCTCACGTCGTGCGCCTTCACGCGGCCATCCCATCGCCCGCTCGGCCGTGCTGGCGCTGGAGCTCGTGGCCATCGCCGGCCTCCTCCGCACGCTCAGCCGCTCAATAGGTGATCGTGCCATCGCCGCCGTGGCGCGAGGCTTTGCACGCGCTCCGCGGCCTCAAGCCGGCGAACCTGCTCGTCCGTGGCCGCCGCCAACGGAGCGACCCGAACCGCGCGCACTTGGACAGGCCGCCTACGCCGGCATCAGGATGCACTGGTCCACCAGCTTCTGCGTACCGGCCTTCCCTGGCGCCGTCGTGGAGGTGGACTCGATCGATCGCTGCTGGTGTTCAAGGGGAAGGTGGTGGTGCTGCGGGTGCAGGCGTCCAGGACGTGCCGATCATTGTCGTAATGTACTAATGTAGACACTGTATAGAACCATGCTCGTGTGTAGTAGGCTGCATCTGTTGCAGCTGGTAGTCAACAGTCGGGCTGCTACGTGTGTGTGTGTGCTGAGTATTCCTCGGCACGGCTACAGGCGTACATGTGTGTAACACTGTAACTGCACACAAAAGAGAAGGAGCCAGCCAGAGCAAACATTTCGTCGAACACCTGGAGAGCATAGTGAGAATCCACCAAAACAGTAAGCCCAAGAACTCGGCATGCTCAGTTTTCGAGCTGCTGTCTGTACATACTGGACTTGGACTGCACGCCGTTTCTGCTGCTTGTGCTTGCACACACGGCCGGCGGATCCTGATGCTACTGGGCAATGCCCTCTATTCCTGGGGAGCCGACCAACTGCAGTCTCTACTTATCATTCCCAAGACTTGTCTCTTTCAGAACAGAGCTCGCTCGGCCTCTGAGCTTACCATGGTCACCACCACACCGCATGCATGCATGCTATTTTTCGTCCACTATGCCAAAAGACACAAGCAAACTGATGCAGTGCGCACCGCACAGGTCTTCTCCTTAGGCTCCGACAGAAACCGCCGCCGTGGCATCGCCGTCATTGACAACCCCCCTCAGTTCGTCTTCCTTCCGGCCTGCGTCGTCCTCCTCTCAACCTCGGCGACCGTCCCCACATTGCCTGCCAGCTCGGTTTTGGAGCCTAGTGAGATCCACCGAAACAGAGCCCAGGAACTTGGCATGCTCGGTTTTGGAGCTGCTGGCTGTACTGGACGCCGTCTCTGCTGCTTCTGCTTTATTATTAGTTTCAGATAACGGATGCTTTATTACCTACCCCATACCACATGTGTGTGTATATAGTACTGTATGTATGTACTATTCCTACATATCAGACTTCAGTGACAAAGGCGTTCGAAACAACAAACGACGATACCATGTTGACTAAATCGGGGTAACTCACAGCAGCAGCAACGATACCATCTTCCGCTGAGAGCTCCATCTCAAGAAATCAAAAGCAGAGAAGGAAACTGCCAGGTAAAATCTGCACATCCATGGAGTTTCCTTCATTGAATCATCCCCAATTTGGCATAATAAATGAATTAATGCGGGGTCCTTCATTGTGCAACACATGGAGCCAAGAACCAGCACAAGGGAAACTTGACAGACATCAGCATAATAATAATAATAATAATAATAATACACCTAAAGAGAACTGAATATGTTGCACACTGAATAAAAGTAATGATTACTACTGCTAATAGTCCAACAGCGTCCCAGCTGCAGCATACTGTATCTAGCAGTGATTTTTCTCACACTGAATGAATCGTACTGAATTCTCTCATCCTGGATACAACAACTACTGCTACTAATCAAAATTAAACTGAAAATCACAGTGCACAGACAAACATCACAAACCACAGCAAGCCAAGCGGTAAGAGCTGGCAAACCGGGTAGCAGAAGCCGGAGAAGCAGTTTGTTTGGCATTGGCATTGGCATTCCAACCAAAGCTAGCCAAGCCTTGCCATGCCATGGTTGATGCCAGCCCACACCCACAACATCAATTTTGTACCAAATATGAGTAAGGTGACAAAATAACATCCCACCGGCCAACACATCTCCAATTTCATATCATCAAGGTCCCAACCAACATCTTGAACATTTCAGATTCACGTCCGTTTCTACCTACACTCACCAACACGGATCAAGCAACATCCCCAAAATGCCAGTTTCAGACTGAACGCCAAGACATAAAACTGGATACACCACCACCACCTACCTCACACCCGCTCTTACCCCTCCTAAGCTGACACAATGTTAGGCATGGCCATCTCCAGCTCCGCTGACGTGGCAAACGTAAGCCCGCCCCACACGGCCACTAGGAGCATGAACACGCAGTTTACGACGCACCCCTTTAGCACCACCTTCGCGAAATCAACTTCGGTGAGCTCCTTGTGGACGGCCTTCACCTCGTTCCTCGTGGACACTCCCTCGGCCCTCACCAATTCCTTAAGCGAACCAAGCTCAAATTTGACTTCCACAGTGTGCTCCAAGGACTGAAGTTGGACCTGCATGACCCCTTCCCCTACGATCTTTTTGATCTCAACAATCGAAACCTATAAGAAGAAAAAACAGCGACATGCATGCTGTCAACAATTGTCACCAACAATTGAAACCTAGTGACATGACAGAATATAAACCTTTGCTGCTACACTACAACTATATATAGAATAAACAAGGCAAGTAATCACTGATGTTCTTCTTGGTAAGGACAGTAGCATGCTTTTTCTTTATCCCAACTATTAAAACCTAGAAACAAATATCAACAATTATGCACAAACGAACTCACCAACAATTGAAAACTACTCCCTCCGTTTCTAAATATTTGTCTTTCTAGAGATTTCAACAAGTGACTACATACGGAGCAAAATGAGTGAATCTACACTCCAAAATATGTCTACATACATCCGTATGTGGTAGTCCATTTGAAATCTCTAAAAAGACAAATATTTAGGAACGGAGGGAGTAGAAAACAGCGACATATCAGAATAAACCTTTGCTGCTATACTACAACTACAGAACAGCGACAATACAAGTAACCACTAATGTTCTTCTTTCAGCATAAACGGTTCAGTTCAGGCGAGTAGCATGTTATTTTTTTTTAAAATCTCAACTATTGAAACCTAGTTAGAAGTAAACATTTGCTGCTACGCTACCAACTACAGAATAAACGGTTCAGTTAAGGCGAGTAGCATGCTTTGCTAAGTTGCCTGGGACAGTGCCCAATCTGCCGTGTAGGAGAACCACTAAAGCACCATCCATAGACCACCGAGGAAATGCTCAAGCCAGTCAACTTACATCATGACTAAGGTAGGACTTGAGATCCTCCAGTCTGTCTGATTGAAGAGCCCTCATGAAACGCCTGAAAAAACGTCACACAGAACATAAAAATCTGACCGACTCCTTAGTTGAGAATTTGTAAAGCTTACCTGACAACATTTACTGCAATGTCTGGGTCGTCAGCACAAAAAGAGACCTTGTACATGCTCATGTCTGTTAACCCTATCACCGGGACCAGTCTGCCCGACACCTCAAGATGGACCTGTCGAACAAGCCATCAGAGATTTGATACGCAGTGGAAGACTGCAGGAGAAGGATGCATGACGAAGGATTTAGAACAAACCTTTTTGAAGTTCTGTGGTTTCTGGACAATCAGTGCGGGAACATTGCTGCTCAAGGTCCTTATCAGCCCCTGCAACAATTGGCCAGAAATGCATAAGGTCTTGCATAACATACGCACACATATTGGCTGGAAAAACCACGATGCAGCCTGGAGTAAGTTGATTAAAATTGACTAACCGAGGCATAACAATCGGCAACATATAGAGACATGCATAAATACATTGATAAACCCTTGCACCAACAGCTAGAATACCCAAACGAGCCCCCCTACGCCAAATTTGCAATCCATGAAATTATTCAAACAATCACAAGACCAAGACAGGAGACACAAAATCATATGAAGAGCTGTAAATAGCTGCTGCACCAGGAACACAAGAACAGAGGCAGGTTATATTAGGATCACACAGCAATGCATCCCAGTTACTACATTTCACAGCATGAAGATGTGTGCATCATCAATAAAATTGAAGAAACATGTGAAAACACCACAAAGTAGTAGAAGCGTTGTCATTGTAAAGTAAAACCAGTACTGAACAATGTAGCATATACACCAATAAGTAGCAAGCAAGCTTGAGCTGATATTTCTACCAAGGCTAGGAAATTCCATAAGCAAACAAAGTTAAGCACTTGAGCTGTCCATACGGCCAACTTGGCAGCTTGCAACAATAGCCTCCAATTTAACCCATTCATCACGGCCTGAACACGCACACAAAAAAAAAAATCGCATCCCATCATCACCAGGCAAAGGCATACGAAAACGCCACGGACAGATCGGAACGAATCGAAACGATGTCGGCAGCGCTAGCAATGTAGCCCAGGTCCATGGCCGTCATCGGGAGCACGAATCTAAAATTAGGGTTAGGGTTAACGACGGGGAGCACGAATCCGACGATCCTACGCCTGATCGGGACGAAGCCTGCGTGAAGAGGGGAGGGGGGGGGACTGGGTGCCTCACCTTGGAGTGCAGGAGGCGAGAAGGCGCGGGCTGCTGCGCCGCCGCCGCCGCGGCCAGCGCTGGACGGAAGGCGCGGCCGCCGAGGCGCTTGCAGGCGGTGCGGAACGCCGCGGACGCCATGGGATCGGCCGCCGAGATGGTTCGTCGAGCGCTTCCCCCTTTTGGTTCTGCCGGCGGTAGGAGAGAGCGAGAGCGAGAGGAGAGTAGGAGACGATGGATGGATGCCGCACGCAGACGCCGCGGAGCCGCCTATTATTACAGGTACCCTACCGGGCCTCTGCGATGGGCCTTACTATGGGCCGCCTCGGCTTTAAGGTTTTCCCATTCTTACTCTCCCCTCATTATTCCTAAAAAAAATTCATAAAAAAAAAACCTCTCCCCTCATTTATATACATTATAACTGAGCACTTTTCTTGTCCTCTCCGGCCATCAGCATTGGCAGCAGTTCGATCATTGGTTCTGGGCATTTTCAATCATCTGATTAACTCTGAATCACACTTAGGCTTGCTTCGTTCGCTGCTAACTAGCGCTAGCTTTGATGGGCCGCTCCTCTGGTAACAATTTTGGGGGTCTATCGTTAAGTTGGACTGGGCCGCTACTCCTTCTCGTGATTAGCCCACCCAATGGCCGAAACAACGCATCGGTTCATCAGGATGGCTAAACGAACAAATCCAATCGCCTCCCTCTCCCTGACCTCTCGTCTCTCTCTCTCTCACTACAGGAATCAGCTTCTTTGCCGTCTGCCATGGCGGACGGCAAAAGCCTTTGCCGTCAGCCGTGGACCGAAAACAGGCCCGACAAAGAAAGGACCGGCAAACGGCATTTTTGTCGTCCGTTTTTTGCAGCGGACGGCAAAGGCTTCTTTGCTGTCAGTGGCGGACGACAAAGAAGGTAGACGGTAAATAAGTGGATGTTGGTCCGTCAGGTGCCTAACGGCAGTCTTTGCCGTTCGCCTCCTGACGTCAGCAGACACGTCATGCCTTTGCCGTCGGCCACGGTAGGCAAAGCCTCTGCGCCTTTGCCCTCTGCCACTGTAGGCAAAGCCTTTGCTGTCTGCGGTGGACGGCAAACAGGCCAAATGGGTCAGCTCCCAGGTTGCACAGTTTGCTGCCACCTGGCTTCTTTGCCGTCTGTGGCAGACGGCAAAGAGGCTGCATTGCCTCCTTTTGTTCAGTTTTTTGTTATATCCAACCATTTTCACAACAAATATATTATATTTCACAACAAACATATTTATATATTCCACAGCAAATATATGAGGTATCAAACACATAGATGGCAAGTTCCACATGCATGTGAGATATCCAATACATACCAAGTTCATCATACATAGTTCATACATATTACAAGTTCCATAGCAAATTACACATTGTTACAAAATGAAAACAGAAAGGCGCCGGATTGTTAACGGACGCCTGCAGTGCTGCATAGGAGCTCCCTCCTAAAAAAGGTGTCCCGGCAGAGGATCGAACCAGCGACCTCCCTGTCGAGCAACTTTTGATCTGTGAACTACCATCTTTTTCCTCTATTTCTTATCTATTCTTACCTCTTTTCCTTTTTATCTTTTTCCCTTTTTCCTTTTTGTTTTTTTTTCCTTTTTTTTTTCTTCCTAGTTTGATGTTTTTGCTTGAAATTTGTGAACTTTTTCTTAAAAATCGACAATTTTTTTCAAATTCGATGAACTCTTTTAAAATCCGATGAACTTTTTTCAAATCTGATGAACTCTTTTCCAAATTTGATGAACTTTTTTCAAATTCGATGAACTCTTTTTCAAATTCGATGAACCTTTTTCAAATTCGATGAACTCTTTTCCAAATTTGATTAACTTTTTTCAAATTTGATGAACTTTTTTCAAATCCGATGAACTTTTTTCCAAATCCGATTAACTTTTCTTGAAAAATTATTAACTTTTTTTCAATTTCGATGAACATTTTTCAAATTCGATGAACTATTTTCAAGTTTGATGAAAATTAAATGAAAATCCATTAACTTTTTTTTCAATTTTGATGAACATTTTTCAAAACCAACAAAAGTTTTTTCAAATTTGATGAACCTTTTTTGAAAACCAGTGAACTTTTTCCAGGTTTGTGTAATTTTCTTCCAAAATGAAGAACAATTTTCAAAATCCATGAACTATTTCAATGAAATAGAATAGCATGACGACATTATTTATTACGCCTTTGCCGCTGTTAACCACCTGCATGATAGGTCTAGTGGCTAGTGGACCCGTACCTGAACTGGAAGGTTGTGTGTTCGAAACCTGGAGATATCTTTTTCTGATTTTTTTATAGGAGCTCCCGGTATTTACCGCTGAAGGCCCGAAGCCATGGAATACTTGGACGCTAGGTGAGTGCGGCGTTGCAGAGGCCGGGCTCCACCTGATGATGGCGCCCACCTGATGATGGTACTGTGAAAATCACAACGGATGGAGCGCTGAATTTTGCTGAGGGACGGGGCGGTGCAGGTGGTGTCGCACGATCTTCTTCGGCTTTTCTAGGCTCATGGTGCAAGCCATATAGGGGGATTTCTGATCCCTTGATCATGGAAGCTTTCTCTCTGTGAGATGGAATTTTATTCGCCACCCTTCGAGGACTCTCGCATGTGATCATGGAAGTTGACTGCATGGAGTTAGGGACACTC
Organism: Triticum urartu; assembly: GCF_003073215.2. Taxonomy (NCBI): domain Eukaryota; kingdom Viridiplantae; phylum Streptophyta; class Magnoliopsida; order Poales; family Poaceae; genus Triticum; species Triticum urartu. Next base: position 576,717,164 of record NC_053022.1, on the reverse strand, counting down.
TGGAACACTCGTCACAATTCTTGCTCAATTGTGGCTCCGATTCTATTAGAAATAGGAGAGCTTAGTAATCACTTTACTTCTTTTGTTATTCAGCATATTAATAGGTCAGCAAACTTACCGACGCATCTTTGTGCTAAGCATGCTTGCATTTTGAATATGACCGACTGTTGGCTTGATGTAACCCCTAGCTTCCTAGTGACCAGCCTTATGGCTGACTGTCCTAGGAATGCTTTAATATGAATAAAAGCTCTCTGATTGCCCGCAAAAAAAAAAAGAGGCCGGGCTTCATTGAGCCAGTTTTGCCAAAAAATATTTAATACTTAAAAGTTTCAGAAAATATCAATTTTTTAATACAAATACATATGCATGTTCGTCGAGTAGGTAAAAAGTTTCATCATGTAATTCAATTATTTGCATGCTACACAAAAAAGAGAAATATCTGGCCTAAAAAAACAAATATAAAGCCAATTTTAATCTGTGTATTTATCATATTTGTATACACTACATGAGAACAGATATGTTCATGAAATTTTATACGCGTATAATACTAATACACATGTATGTATATAATTTTGTTCAGATTTTTTCAATATGTGGAAATAGTATTTTTTGCTTAAAAAAAATAAAGAGCTATGTGGAGCTCGGTCTCTGCATTGCTTTTTCGGACGCCAGGCCCGCTATCCAGCGCTCAACCTCCTTTTTCCTTCGTTCACCTAGAGAGACAGGGGTAACGAGAAAAGGGGGCCAGGCCGTTCGCCGCCTCCACCCGCCGATCCCTCGCCGCCCCGCCGTCGTCCGTCGCCGCCATCCTCCACTGGCCGTCATCGACGCACCTCCCATGGCCGCGGTTTGATTCGGTCGTCAGTGGCTCCATCCCCACTGCAGCGTCTCCTCTCCTCTCCACCCCCATCTTGCCCTATCCCCTGTCATCCCTTTCATCCTCCTCTTAGATGGGGTACATCGCCTTGATCTCCTCCACGGTCGCCTGAAGCAACTCCCTCACAAACCCTAGCCACCACTGTCTCCAACGATGGCGGATGCCGGCGAGCAGCGTGGAAGCCGCTGGTGCTGTACGGAGACTGACGACGCGTGACACACGACGGCCATGTAGGTTTAGCCAAAACACCTCACAATGCGCCTCTTCTGTTCTTTTTCCCCATCTAAATTTGATTTCTTGATTTTGATTCAGACACTTAAGGGTTGTTGGTGCAGGCAATGGATACGAAGTACCAAGCCAGTTGATATGAACTTGCGATTTTCATGTTATTAGTAAGTAGTGCAAATTAAAAGGTGATACAGGCCTTCCGTGTGACACCGCACATAAAAAATGATTACAATCGTGAAAAATAAGATCAGAGTGTACATCTACAATTTTTTTATGTGAATTGAATAAATACAACCTATAGCGTTAAATGAATTATTCATAATTTTCTGATGGGGTATTTATCATTGGATTCACTGCAGGTCCTCTACTACTATCTCTCAAGCTGGAGGTGATTGCAAATTTCTGCATGAGCCTCAGATTCCTTCATATTGCACTAATTATATAATCAGCAAATGGATTCATGATGAGGTAACCCGCATGGTCAATTTGCTTAAGAAAGAGAAAATCATTCAATTATATGAATTCAGCAAATCTTTTCTATTATGATTAAATCTGAGTAGTCTATCAGGTAGCAACATCCTCTGCTTCATGTTTTAATCATAAAGCTTGAGCTGTCCAAACTCGAAAAGTTCGGTGTGGTGTCAATATAAGTGTGTGTGTGTGTGTGTGTAAATTTGGACAGGAAATACAAAAATCTGATTGCGGATAGACTGTATATGGAAATGATGCTGTAAATCTGCTTATAATAATTTTCTGATACACAGATTTGTTCAGACGGGCTCATTTTTTCAGTCAAAAGTTGCTTCCCCATTTCGTTGCAGAAATTTTGGATTGCATAATAATAACCTTCAGAATAGTAATTTCCACTATAGAGTCTTCTCATGATGATTTCAGGTTAATTATTAATAACTGCTATTTGGTCATTTCATAGAATGCTTCTGCTATCAATCATATTGTCAGTCGGATTGATTCACTCATTTTTAGGCAATACTGAGCAGTTCATGGCAAGATACTTTTAGGAATAAATTCAGTCGCACTGCACACTTTTTGTATTTCATGTCTATAGGGTAACACCATGACAATCAGCTAATCCGGCACGGAAGGAACATTCTTGACTTTTGTTTTTGCTGCCCGGTTAATGTTTATGGATAAATCTTACCAAATTACTTTCTGAGATTGCCAAAAGAAACAGAACCCCAATAATATGCATGTCTTTTGGCTGTGACATAATGTTCTGATTAGGATGTAGTTACCTTTTGCATTCCCTTCTGTGATAGATATCCTATATTTCCAATGGTACAACCCAAGGCATTATATAATCATGTGTTATTCTAGAATATAACCAAGGTCAACTTTTTCGGTTTTAGACCAAAGATCAACTTCATCTCTTCTCCCCGGAGGAAACAGTCTTGCTCCCCGGAGGTGAGTAAGCTTCAGGCTGTGGGTAAGCTCTTGTCTGAAAAACCAGCAAAAGCAGAGTATTTAGGACGAGCGTTAAGTGGTGCTTGGTGCCCTTTCTCTAGAGTGGAATGCAAGGGTCTGGGTAGAAATCGCTTCCTGTTTCAGTTTCATGATGATGTGAGCAAGAACAAATCAATAAGAGGTGGACCCTGGATGTTTAACAAAGATTTACTGGTGATGGAAGATTTTGTGCCAAGCAAAACTATAGATGACTATGAATTTAAGTCGATTCCTATATGGGTGAGAGCATATGGCATACCAATGGGAATGATGAGCACAGAAACAGGGGAACTAGTGGGTTATCAAATTGGTGAATTTTTGGATGTTGATTTGGATGATAATGGAAGTGCAGTGGGAGTATTTATGAGAATCAAAGTGAAGATGGACATAATAGTCCCTATTATGAGGTTTATAACCATTGAAATAGAAGAAGAACAAGAAGAGGAGCAGGGCAAGTTTCTGAGGAAATGATGGGAGTTGAAGATACAGATAATAAGAATAAGAAGAAGAAAATTGTCTTATTTGAGTATGAGCATCTCCCAGATTTTTGCTACAATTGTGGTATTATTGGTCATACAGAAAGGGCTTGCCCGTCTAGGACTAAAAGAGAAGGTGATAGACAGTTTGGTCCTTGGCTGCGCGCAATCATGTACAACGGAAGTTCCAGTGATGAACGGAGTAGGAGCTCAAGTGATCGTGGAGACTTTTGGACCACACATAGTGCAGGTAGCAAGGGGAGTAAACAAGGGAGTGATGGTCCATCCTGGAGGAAGAGCATATCGGCAGGAACGAATGGAGATAAATCAGAAAGACGAGAAGAGAAAGAAGTCACTAGCCCCCTAAAGCCACTTAAGGATGATATGAATAGAGGGGTAAAAGGCAAGGAGTTGGTGTTTGAGAAAAACAAGCAGTCAAGGGAGATTACAAATTTAAACCTGAGACCTAGTCCATGCAAAAAGACCGCACATTCTACAGATTCTGAGTTGGTGTCCCAGGAAAAGGAAATGCCAAAATCTAACTTATCAGAATTGAAGATTGGCCAGGAAGAAAAGGAGAGGAGCCAGCGGAAGGAAGATGAACATAATGAGGAAAGCAATAGGGGAATCAGGTCAGGTAAAATCCTGAAGCTTGGCACCTTCAAGCGACGTGAAAGAACGAAGGAGAAGCTACAAAAAAATGAGCCCTTTGAGACTATTCTGAAGAAGAGAAATGCTGATGTGATGAATGTAGACTTGGAAGCAGAGATACTAAAGAGAGCTAGAATGGAAGTTGATGGCGAGGTAGCAACGCAAGAGGGAAATGAGGGAAATACAAAAACAGATGGAGAGAACGCTGGGCTGCAAGGATAGCCCGGCAAATCAAAATGAAAATAATAGCTTGGAACTGCCGGGGACTGGGGAATGGCCCGGCAGTCCGGGGGCTTCTGGACCTCCAGAAGCAGGAGGACCCCGACATCCTCTTCTTGTCTGAAACCAAAGTGGATGAGAGGAGAATGGAGAAATTCAAGTGGATGCTGGGAATGAGCAATATGGTGGTAAGAGACTGTGAAGGAAAAAGTGGAGGACTAGCTTTGTTTTGGAAGAAAGAAATGAGGTTGGAGTTGCACAACTACTCGAGATATCATATTGATGCGTAAGTGATAGAAAAAGATGGTTTCAAATGGCGCTTCACATGTATTTATGGGGAACCATCTACTGATAGAAGGAAAGTAACTTGGAGGCTCCTGCGCATTCTTAAGCAATAATTGAACCTTCCATGGTTATGTGTAGGCGATTTCAATGAAATATTATTTAACCATGAGAAGAAGGGAGGGCCAGCTCGAGCACAAAGTCAAATGGAGGGATTCCGAATGGCTCTTGCTGATTGTGGTCTTAAGGATTTAGGCTATGTAGGAGATAAGTACACCTGGCGCAATCAGAGTTGGGAGGCTAGCCGATACATAAAGGAAAGACTAGACAAAGTGGTAGGTTCGAGAAGTTGGTGTACAAAGTTCCCACACTTTAAAGTGGTGAATGGCGACCCGCGCCGTTCAGATCACAGGCCTGTGATTATCCACATAGATGGATCCGTTGGGGCCCAAAGGTTCAGGAAAAGAGCACATAATTTCAGATTCGAAGCAAGATGGCTACAAGAGGAAGATTGTGCGGCCATTGTAAAGAATGCCTGGGCCACAGCAAGGCTAAGAGGGGACACTACTACTCAAGGTATGCTAAGCAAGGTTGCAGGTGACTTAAAAAACTGGGATGCCAATGTGTTGGGAGATCTTCAGAAAAGAATAAAAAATTTAAAGAAAGACTTGGAAGAAGTGAGAAGGGGCGACATCAGCCAAGACCAAGTTTCAAGAGAACATTTTCTTCGAGAGAAACTGGACCGACTTGAACACTAGCAGGATACTCACTGGAGACAATGAGCCCACGTAAAGTGGCTACAGTCTGGGGACAAAAATACGTCGTTTTTCCATGCCTTTGCCTCTAAAAGGAAAAGGAGAAACACAATTAAAAAATTACAGAGGGATGATGGAAGATGGGCGGAAGGGGAAGATGCACTGAAGGAACATATTGCAAACTACTTTTCGAACATTTTCTCCACCACGGTGACAGGGAGCAACATCAAGGAAGTTATGCATGTTGTACAACCGAGGGTGACTGAGAGCATGAACAATGTTTTGTGTGCTGAGTACACTGAAAAAGAGGTTAAAGCAGCACTAAATTTTATGGGTGACCTTAAAGCCCCGGGTCCCGATGGAATGCCTGCTATTTTTTTTCAACTGCTTCATATTCCGAGGGGAGGAAACATGCCAGAGGGTTGGAATGATACACTTATTGTGTTAATCCCGAAAAATAACAATCCAGTGAAGATTAATGATATGAGACCAATAAGCCTATGTAATGTGGTATACAAGCTGGTCTCTAAGGTAATAACGAATAGGCTCAAAATAATTCTTCCTGATATAATCTCGCCTAACCAGAGTGCCTTCGTGCCTGGTCGCCTCATTTCTGATAATACTCTGCTGGCATATGAACTAACACACTTCTTGCAGAGGAAAAGAAATGGCTCAGTGGGTTATGTAGCAATAAAACTAGACATGAGCAAGGCATACGACCGTGTCAAGTGGACCTTCTTAAAGGAGATGATGCATAGACTGGGTTTCGATGAAGGGTGGATGAATTTGATAATTAAGTGCATTTCCACTGTCAAATACAAGATTAAAGTGAATGGGGATGTAACCGAAACAATCACACCCCAAAGGGGGCTTCGTCAAGCGGATCCACTTTCCCCATATCCGTTTCTACTTTGTGCGGAAGGGTTCTCAGCCATGCTGCACAATGCTGAAAGGAGAAGGTTAATTAGAGGAATTAAAATATGCAGAGGAGCTCCTAGTGTTAGTCACCTGCTTTTTGCAGATGATTCTCTACTGCTAATGGAGGCCTTTGATGACCCACAAGTATAGGGGGTCTATCGTAGTCCTTTCGATAAGTAAGAGTGTCGAACCCAATGAGGAGCAGAAGGAAATGATAAGCAGTTTTCCATAAGGTATTCTCTGCAGGCACTGAAATTATCGGTAACAGATAGTTTTGTGATAAGGTAATTTGTAACGGGTAACAAGTAACAAAAGTAAACAACGTGCAGCAAGGTGGCCCAATCCTTTTTGTAGCAAAGGACAAGCCTGGACAAACTCTTATATAAAGGAAAGCGCTCCCGAGGACACATGGGAATTATCGTCAAGCTAGTTTTCATCATGCTCATATGATTCGCGTTCGTTACTTTGATAATTTGATATGTGGGTGGACCGGTGCTTGGGTACTGCCCTTCCTTGGACAAGCATCCCACTTATGATTAACCCCCCTCGCAAGCATCCGCAACTACGAAAGAAGAATTAAGGTAAACCTAACCATAGCATGAAACATATGGATCCAAATCAGCCCCTTACGAAGCAACGCATAAACTAAGGTTTAAGCTTCTGTCACTCTAGCAACCCATCATCTACTTATTACTTCCCAATGCCTTTCCCTAGGCCCAAACAGTGGTGAAGTGTCATCTAGTCGACGTTCACATAACACCACTAGAGGAAAGACAACATACATCTCATCAAAATATCGAACGAATACCAAATTCACATGACTACTTATAACAAAACTTCTCCCATGTCCTCGGGAACAAACGTAACTACTCACAAATCATATTTATGTTCATAATCAGAGGGGTATTGATGTGCATAAAGGATCTGAACATATAATCTTCCACCGAATAAACCAATTACTAGCATCAACTACAAGGAGTAATCAACACTACTAGCAACCCACAGGTACCAATCTGAGGTTTTGAGACAAAGATCGGATACAAGAGATGAACTAGGGGTTGAGAGGAGATGGTGCTGGTGAAGATGTTGATAGATATTGCCCCCCTCCCGATGAGAGGATCGATGGTGATGACGATGGTGACGATTTCCCCTTCCCGGAGGGATGTTTCCCCGGCAGAACAGCTCCGCCGGAGCCCTAGATTGGTTTCGCCAAGGTTCCGCCTCGAGACGGCGGCACTTCGTCCCGAAAGCTTCCTTCTGATTTTTTCCAGGGCAAAAGACACCTTATATCAGAAGATGGGCATCGGGGGGGGGGGGGGGTTCCAGGTGGCCCATGAGGCAGGGGGGCGCGCCCAGGGGGGTAGGGCGCGCCCTCCACCCTCGTGGACGGTGGGTGGCCCCCCTCTGGTGCTTTCTTCGCCCAATATTTTTAATATATTCCAAAACTGACTTTCGTGGAGTTTCAGGACTTTTGGAGTTGTGCGGAATAGGTCTCTAATATTTGCTTCTTTTCCAGCCCAGAATTCCAGCTACCGACATTCTCCCTCTTCATGAAAACCTTGTAAAATAAGAGAGAAAATGCATAAGTATTGTGGCATAATGTGTAATAACAGCCCATAATGCAATAAATATTGATATAAAAGCATGATGCAAAATGGACGTATCAACTCCCCCAAGCTTAGACCTCGCTTGTCCTCAAGCGGAAGCCGATATCGAAAAATATGTCCACATGTTTAGAGATAGATGTGTCGATAAAATAAAATATGGACATGAGGGCATCATGATCATTCTTAGAATAGCAATATACATATATTGTCATATGATTTCTTATGCTAAAGTAACAATCTATTCACAATGTCAAGTATGAATCAGAAATTTCATTGAAAAACTAGCAAACGACAATCTCAGTCATTGAAGCAATTGCAATTTAGCATAACATCAGAAAGAGTCAATATAAGAGCTTTTCAGCAAGTCCACATATTCAACTATCATTTAGTCTTTCACAATTGCTAACACTCATGCAATACTTATGGGTATGAAGTTTTAATCGGACACAGAGAAAGATAGGGGCTTATAGTTTTGCCTCCCAACCTTTTACCTCAAGGGTAACGTCAACAATAATGCTTTATGAGAACCCACATCCAATTGGATATATATATCAGGATCTTTCTGTTGGGGAACGTAGTAATTTCAAAAAAATTCCTACGCACACGCAAGATCATGGTGATGCATAGCAACGAGAGGGGAGAGTGTTGTCTACGTACCCTCGTAGACCGACAGCGGAAGCGTTATAACAACGCGGTTGATGTAGTCGTACGTCTTCACGGCCCGACCGATCAAGCACCGAAACTACGGCACCTCCGAGTTCTAGCACACGTTCAGCTCGATGACGATCCCCGGACTTCGATCCAGCAAAGTGTCGGGGAAGAGTTCCGTCAGCACGACGGTGTGGTGACGATCTTGATGTTCTACCGTCGCAGGGCTTCGCCTAAGCACCGCTACGATATGACCGAGGTGGAATATGGTGGAAGGGGGCACCGCACATGGCTAAGGAACAATCACGAATATCAACTTGTGTGTCATGGGGTGCCCCCTTGCCCCGTATATAAAGGAGCAAGGGGGGTGTGGCCGGCCATAGGAGGAGGCGCGCCGGAGGAGTCCTACTCCCACCGGGAGTAGGACTCCCCTCCTTTTTCGTAGTTGGAATAGGACTTGGGGGGGGAGAAGGAGGAGAGAGGGGAAAGGAAAGGCGGGGGGGGGGGGCGCCCCCCCTCCTTGTCCAATTCGGACTTGGGGGGGGAGGGACGCGCGGCTGTCCCTTGGCCCGCCTCTCCTCTTCCTCCACTTGGGCCCATAAGGCCCAATAGCCTCCGGGGGGTTCCGGTAACCCCTCCGGTACTCCGGTAAAATCACTATTTCACCCGGAACACTTCCGACATCCAAACATAGGCTTCCAATATATCAATCTTCATGTCTCGACCATTTCGAGACTCATCGTCATGTCCGTGATTACATCCGGGACTCCGAACAACCTTCGGTACATCAAAACATATAAACTCATAATGAAACTGTCATCGTAACTTTAAGCATGCGGACCCTACGGGTTAGAGAACAATGTAGACATGATCGAGACACGTCTCCGGTCAATAACCAATAGCGGAACCTGGATGCTCATATTGGCTCCCACATATTCTACGAAGATCTTTATCAGTCAGACCGCATAACAACATACGTTGTTCCCTTTGTCATCGGTATGTTACTTGCCCGAGATTCGATCATCGGTATCTCAATACCTAGTTCAATCTCGTTACCGGCAAGTCTCTTTACTCGTTCCGTAATACATCATCTCGCAACTAACTCATTAGTTGCATTGCTTGCAAGGCTTAAGTGATGTGTATTACCGAGAGGGCCCAGAGATACCTCTCCGACAATCGGAGTGGCAAATCCTAATCTCGAAATACGCCAACCCAACATGTACATTTGGAGACACTTATAGAGCACCTTTATAATCACCCAGTTACGTTGTGACGTTTGGTAGCACACAAAGTGTTCCTCCGGTAAACGGGAATTGCATAATCTCATAGTCATAGGAACATGTATAAGTAATGAAGAAAGCAATAGCAACATAGGTGGCGTTTGGTTCACTGGATATCCTTGGATGAGCTGAGGATAGCCAATTTTCCTAGGGATGCCACTCGTTTGGTTTGAGAGCGGGAGGGGATGAGGATAACCAGATACCTCCGAATATTCCTCCAAAAGTTGGTTGGCGCGAGCCGCGAAAATCTGGCGGATGAGGCCAGCCACCCGCGTGTGTTGCCCTCTGTTACGCGCGCGAAACGTTTTTTCTCCTCTCAAACTGCCCGAGCGAACAGAAAATATCCCCAATCTTCCAAATCACGGTTTCTCTCAAACATGAATAGCAATGGCTGTAGCGGCGATTTTGGATCGGGGGCTCGGGGTGGCCATGCAGCAGAGCAAGGGCATCAACATAGACGCCGGCTCATCAAGCGTGAGAGTGGTGGCCGGACTTGAGCGGCGGTGGATGCCTCCAGGAGCAAGCCACGGCAGGGCCGGCTAGGGCGCGTTGGGCGGCAGATCCAGCCATGGGGCGGCGGTGGGGCAAGCCAGGTCGTGCTCGAGGCCGGCGACGTGAGGGCATGAGCGGCAGTCCCTCTCCCCTCTCTGTTATCTTTGTTCCTACTGACTTCTCACTGCTACAGACGCTTTACGGCGACCCGGAGCAGGGAAAATGAGTAGGTGTGTTGATCCTGATGGATGCGTGCACATGTTGGTAGATGCACCTATGCGTTGACCTGTGCCGCTGTGCGTGGGTGTTTTTTATCGATGCAAGATCTGCAAGTGATTTCGAGGGATCTCAGAGTGATCGCGTACACGTAACTGTACATGCGTGGTGTATCAATTTCACATGTGCCAATATTGTAATTAATTAGTTTGTGCAAATATTGATTCTGTGCATGTAATCTCATCATTTATTTTAATAAAAAAAGATTTTCACCACAGCCCATCTATTTCATATCCAACCGACCAAACAAAAATAGATGGCTATCCCATCAATCTCTAATCCTTACAACCAAACAAGAATCAAGGATATCCCCAACCACATGGCTGAGGGTATCCCCAGCCAATTCTTCGTCGCCCTCGAACCAAACGCCACCATACTAAACGATCGGGTGCTAAGCTAACGGAATGGCTCATGTCAATCACATCATTCCGTTAATCAAATGACAACTCATGTCTATGGTTAGGAAACATAACCATCTTCGATTATCGAGCTAGTCTAGTAGAGACATACTAGTGACATATTGTTTGTCTATGTATTCACACATGTTTTATGTTTCCGGTTAATACAATTCTAGCATGAATAATAAACATTTATCATGATATAAGGAAATAAATAATAACTTTATTATTGCCTCTAGGGCATATTTCCTTCAGTCTTCCACTTGCACTAGAGTCAATAATCTAGATTACATAGTAATGATTCTAACACCCATGGAGCTTTGGTGCTGATCATGTTTTGCTCGTGGAAGAGGCTTAGTCAACGGGTCTGCTACATTCAGATCCGTATGTATCTTGCAATTTTCTATGTCTCCCACTTGGACTAAATCCCGAATGGAATTGAAGCGTCTCTTGATGTGCTTGGTTCTCTTGTGAAATCTGGATTCCTTCGCCAAGGCAATTGCACCAGTATTGTCACAAAAGATTTTCATTGGACCCGATGCACTAGGTATGACACCTAGATCGGATATGAACTCCTTCATCCAGACTCCTTCGTTTGCTGCTTCCGAAGCAGCTATGTACTCCGCTTCACATGTAGATCCCGCCACGACGCTTTGTTTAGAACTGCACCAACTGACAGCTCCACCGTTCAATGTAAACACGTATCCGGTTTGCGATTTAGAATCGTCTAGATCAGTGTCAAAGCTTGCATCAACGTAACCATTTACGATGAGCTCTTTGTCACCTCCATAAACGAGAAACATATCCTTAGTCCTTTTCTGGTATTTCAGGATGTTCTTGACCGCTGTCCAGTGATCCACTCCTGGATAACTTTGGTACCTCCCTGGTAAATTTATAGCAAGGCACACATCAGGTCTGGTATACAGCATTGCATACATGATAGAGCCTATGGCTGAAGCATAGGGAACTTCTTTCATCTTCTCTCTATCTTCCGCAGTGGTCGGGCATTGAGTCTTACTCAACTTCACACCTTGTAACATAGGCAAGAACCCTTTTTTTGCTTGATCCATTTTGAACTTCTTCAAAACTTTGTCAAGGTATGTGCTTTGTGAAAGTCCAATTAAGCGTCTTGATCTATCTCTATAGATCTTAATGCCCAATATGTAAGCAGCTTCACCGAGGTCTTTCATTGAAAAACTATATCATTTCCGATCAGCAATATGTCATCCACATATAATATCAGAAATGCTACAGAGCTCCCACTCACTTTCTTGTAAATACAGGCTTCTCCAAAAGTCTGTACAAAACCAAATGCTTTGATCACACTATCAAAGCGTTTATTCCAACTCCGAGAGGCTTGCACCAGTCCATAAATGGATCGCTGGAGCTTGCACACTTTGTTAGCTCCTTTTGGATCGACAAAACCTTCCGGTTGCATCATATACAACTCTTCTTCCAGAAATCCATTCAGGAATGCAGTTTTGACATCCATCTGCCAAATTTCATAATAATAAAATGCAGGAATTGCTAACATGATTTGGACAGACTTAAGCATCGCTACGGGTGAGAAGGTCTCATCATAGTCAATCCCTTGAACTTGTCGAAAACCTTTTGCAACAAGTCGAGCTTTGTAGACAGTAACATTACCGTCAGCGTCAGTCTTCTTGAAGATCCATTTATTTTCAATTGCTTGCCGATCATTGGGCAAGTCAACCAAAGTCCACACTTTGTTCTCATACATGGATCCCATCTCAGATTTCATGGCCTCAAGCCATTTTGCGGAATCTGGGCTCACCATCGCTTCTTCATAGTTCGTAGGTTCATCATGATCTAGTAGCATGACTTCCAGAACAGGATTACCGTACCACTCTGGTGCGGATCTTACTCTGGTTGATCTACGAGGTTCAGTAGTAACTTGATCTGAAGTTTCATGATCATCATCATTAGCTTCCTCACTAATTGGTGTAGGTGTCACAGAAACCGATTTCTGTGATGTACTACTTTCCAATAAGGGAGCAGGTACAGTTACCTCATCAAGTTCTACTTTCCTCCCACTCACTTCTTTCGAGAAAAACTCCTTCTCTAGAAAGGATCCATTCTTAGCAACAAATGTCTTGCCTTCGGATCTGTGATAGAAGGTGTACCCAACTGTCTCCTTTGGGTATCCTATGAAGACACATTTCTCCGATTTGGGTTCGAGCTTATCAGGTTGAAGCTTTTTCACATAAGCATCGCAGCCCCAAACTTTGAGAAACGACAACTTTGGTTTCTTGCCAAACCATAGTTTATAAGGCGTCGTCTCAACGGATTTCGATGGTGCCCTATTTAACGTGAATGCGGCCGTCTCTAAAGCATAACCCCAAAACGATAGCGGTAAATCTGTAAGAGACATCATAGATCGCACCATATCAAGCAAAGTACGATTACGACGTTCGGACACACCATTACGCTGTGGTGTTCCGGGTGGCGTGAGTTGCGAAACTATTCCGCATTGTTTCAAATGTAGACCAAACTTGTAACTCAAATATTCTCCTCCACGATCATATCGTAGAAACTTTATTTTCTTGTTACGATGATTTTCAACTTCACTCTGAAATTCTTTGAACTTTTCAAATGTTTCAGACTTATGCTTCATTAAGTAGATATACCCATATCTGTTTAAATCATCTGTGAAGGTGAGAAAATAACGATATCCGCCACGAGCTCCAATATTCACCGGACCACATACATTTGTATGTATGATTTCCAACAAATCTGTTGCTCTTTCCATAGTGCCGGAGAACGGTGTTTTAGTCATCTTGCCCATGAGGCACGGTTCACAAGTACCAAGTGATTCATAATCAAGTGGTTCAAAAAGTCCATCAGTATGGAGTTTCTTCATGCGCTTTACACCGATATGACCTAAACGGCAGTGCCACAAATAAGTTGCACTATCATTATCAACTCTGCATCTTTTGGCTTCAACATTATGAATATGTGTATCACTACTATCGAGATTCATCAAAAATAGACCACTCTTCAAGGGTGCATGGCCATAAAAGATATTACTCATATAAATAGAACAACCATTATTCTCTGATTTAAATGAATAACCGTCTCGCATCAAACAAGATCCAAATATAATGTTCATGCTCAACGCTGGCACCAAATAACAATTATTTAGGTCTAATACTAATCCCGATGGTAGATGTAGAGGTAGCGTGCCGACCGCGATCACATCGACTTTGGAACCATTTCCCACGCGCATCGTCACCTCGTCCTTCGCCAGTGTTCGCTTAATCCGTAGTCCCTGTTTCGAGTTGCAAATATTAGCAACAGAACCAGCATCAAATACCCAGGTGCTACTGCGAGCTCTGGTAAGGTACACATCAATAACATGTATATCACATATACCTTTGTTCACCTTGCCATCCTTTCTGCCAAATACTTGGGGCAGTTCTGCTTCTAGTGACCAGTCTGCTTGCAGTAGAAGCACTCAGTTTCAGACTTAGGTCCAGACTTGGGTTTCTTCTCATGAGCAGCAACTTGCTTGCTGTTCTTCTTGAAGTTCCCCTTCTTCTTCCCTTTGCCCTTTTTCTTAAAACGAGTGGTCTTGTTGACCATCAACACTTGATGCTCCTTCTTGATTTCTACCTTCGCAGCTTTCAGCATTGCGAAGAGCTCGGGAATAGTCTTTTCCATCCCTTGCATATTATAGTTCATCACGAAGCTCTTGTAGCTTGGTGGCAGTGATTGGAGAATTCTGTCAATGACGCTATCATCCGGAAGATTAACTCCCAGTTGAATCAAGTGATTATTATACCCAGACATTTTGAGTATATGCTCACTGACAGAACTGTTCTCCTCCATCTTGCAGCTATAGAACTTATTGGAGACTTCATATCTCTCAATCCGGGCATTTGCTTGAAATATTAACTTCAACTCCTGGAACATCTCATATGCTCCATGACGTTCAAAACGTCGTTGAAGACCCGGTTCTAAGCCGTAAAGCATGGCACACTGAACTATAGAGTAGTCATCAGCTTTGCTCTGCCAGACGTTCATAACATCTGGTGTTGCTCCAGCAGCAGGCCTGACACCCAGCGGTGCTTCCAGGACGTAATTCTTCCGTGCAGCAATGAGGATAATCCTCAAGTTACGTACCCAGTCCGTGTAATTGCTACCATCATCTTTCAACTTTGCTTTCTCAAGGAACGCATTAAAATTTAACGGAATAACATCACGGGCCATCTATCTACAATCAAACATAGACAAGTAAAATACTATCAGGTACTAAGTTCATGATAAATTTAAGTTCAGTTAATCATATTACTTAAGAACTCCCACTTAGAAAGACATCCCTCTAATCCTCTAAGTGATCATGTGATCCAAATCAACTAAACCATAACCGATCATCACGTGAAATGGAGTAGTTTTCAATGGTGAACATCACTATGTTGATCATATCTACTATATGATTCACGCTCGACCTTTCGGTCTCAGTGTTCCAAGGCCATATCTGCATATGCTAGGCTCGTCAAGTTTAACCTGAGTATTCTGCGTGTGCAAAACTGGCTTGCACCCGTTGTAGATGGACGTAGAGCTTATCACACAGGATCATCACGTGGTCTGGGCACAATGAACTTTGGCAACGGTGCATACTCAGGGAGAACACTTTTATCTTGAAATTTAGTGAGAGATCATCTTATAATGCTACCGTCAATCAAAGCAAGATAAGATGCATAAAAGATAAACATCACATGCAATCAATATAAGTGATATGATATGGCCATCATCATCTTGTGCTTGTGATCTCCATCTCCGAAGCACCTCCATGATCACCATCGTCACCGGCGCGACACCTTGATCTCCATCATAGCATCGTTGTCGTCTCGCCAATCTTATGCTTCTACGACTATCGCTACCGCTTAGTGATAAAGTAAAGCATTACAAGGCGATTGCATTGCATACAATAAAGCGACAACCATATGGCTCCTGCCAGTTGCTGATAACTCGGTTACATAACATGATCATCTCATACAATAAAATTTAGCATCATGTCTTGACCATATCATATCACAACATGCCCTGCAAAAACAAGTTAGACGTCCTCTACTTTGTTGCTGCAAGTTTTACGTGGCTGCTACGGGCTTAGTAAGAACCGTTCTTACCTACGCGTCAAAACAACAACGATAGTTTGTCAAGTTGGTGCTGTTTTAACCTTCGCAAGGACCGGGCGTAGCCACACTCGGTTCAACTAAAGTTGGAGAAACTGACACCCGCCAGCCACCTGTATGCAAAGCACGTCGGTAGAACCAGTCTCGCGTAAGCGTACGCGTAATGTCGGTCCGGGCCGCTTCATCCAACAATACCGCCGAACCAAAGTATGACATGCTGGTAAGCAGTATGACTTATATCGCCCACAACTCACTTGTGTTCTACTCGTGCATATAACATCTACAGCATAAAACCTGGCTCGGACGCCACTGTTGAGGAACGTAGTAATTTCAAAAAATTTCCTACACACACGCAAGATCATGGTGATGCATAGCAACGAGAGGGGAGAGTGTTGTCCACGTACCCTCGTAGACCGACAGCGGAAGCGTTATAACAACGCGGTTGATGTAGTCGTACGTCTTCACGGCCCGACCGATCAAGCACCGAAACTACGGCACCTCCGAGTTCTAGCACACGTTCAACTCGATGACGATCCCTAGACTCCGATCCAGCAAAGTGTCGGGGAAGAGTTCCATCAGCACGACGGCGTGGTGACGATCTTGATGTTCTACTGTCGCAGGGCTTCGCCTAAGCACCGCTACGATATGACCGAGGTGGAATATGGTGGAAGGGGGCACCGCACACGGCTAAGGAACAATCACGAAGATCAACTTGTGTGTCATGGGGTGCCCCCTTGCCCCCGTATATAAAGGAGCAAGGGGGGGAGGGGGTGTGCGGCCGGCCATAGGAGGAGGCGTGCCGGAGGAGTCCTACTCCCACCGGGAGTAGGACTCCCCTCCTTTTTCCTAGTTGGAATAGGACTTGGGGGGGAAGGAGGAGAGAGGGGAAAGGAAAGGGGGGGGTGGCGCCGCCCCCCCTCCTTGTCCAATTCGGACTTGGGGGGGGGGGGGGGGGGGGGGGGGGGGGGCGCGCGGCTGCCCCTTGGCCCGCCTCTCCTCTTCCTCCACTTGGGCCCATAAGGCCCAATAGCCTTCGGGGGGTTCCGGTAACCCCTCCGGTACTCCGGTAAAATCACTATTTCACCCAGAATACTTACGACATCCAAACATAGGCTTCCAATATATCAATATTCATGTCTCAACCATTTCGAGACTCCTCGTCATGCCCGTGATTACATCCGGGACTCCGAACAACCTTCGGTACATCAAAACATATAAACTCATAATGAAACTATCATCGTAACTTTAAGCGTGCGGACCCTACGGGTTCGAGAACAATGTAGTCATGACCGAGACACGTCTCCGGTCAATAACCAATAGCGGAACCTAGATGCTTATATTGGCTCCCACATATTCTACGAAGATCTTTATCGGTCAGACCGCATAACAACATACGTTGTTCCCTTTGTCATCGGTATGTTACTTGCCCGAGATTCGATCATCGGTATCTCAATACCTAGTTCAATCTCGTTACCGGCAAGTCTCTTTACTCGTTCCGTAATACATCATCTCGCAACTAACTCATTAGTTGCATTGCTTGCAAGGCTTAAGTGATGTGTATTACCGAGAGGGCCCAGAGATACCTCTCCGATAATCGGAGTGACAAATCCTAATCTCGAAATACGCCAACCCAACATGTACCTTTGGAGACACCTGTAGAGCACCTTTATAATCACCCAGTTACGTTGTGACGTTTGGTAGCACACAAAGTGTTCCTCCGGTAAACGGGAGTTGCATAATCTCATAGTCATAGGAACATGTATAAGTCATGAAGAAAGCAATAGCAACATACTAAACGATCGGGTGCTAAGCTAACGGAATGGGTCATGTCAATCACATCATTCTCCTAATGATGTGATCCTGTTAATCAAATGACAACTCATGTCTATGGTTAGGAAACATAACCATCTTCGATTAACGAGCTAGTCTAGTAGAGGCATACTAGTGACATTGTTTGTCTATGTATTCACACATGTATTATGTTTCCAATTAATACAATTCTAGCATGAATAATAAACATTTATCATGATATAAGGAAATAAATAATAACTTTATTATTGCCTCTAGGGCATATTTCCTTCACTTTCCAACACATAGTGCTTGCCAAAGAATAAAGTGTAAAAAGGAAAAGTGAAGATCACCTTGACTCTTGTGTAAGGTATAAGACAAAAATAAAAGATAGGCCCTTCACAGAGGGAAGCAGAGGCTGTCATGTGCTTTTATGGTTGGATGCACAAAATCTTATGCAAAAGAACGTCACTTTATATTGCCAACTCGCCCACACGCCTCGATCGCCATCCAGTCACTTTATACCACTGAATTTATGGTATAATTTTTGTTCCCGCCGCAGCCGGTCTCATTGGTTAAATTTACGGTCAAACTTGAATCTCGAGAAGTACAGACGCACTACATTGTGGAATGGAGGGAGTAGTACTTTAAAAATGCGAAACCTCTCTACTATTTAAAAAAACTTAACAAATACCTAACACCCCGTTTCCAGCCGCTCCCACGCTTCATTCGCCTCCTCCTCCCGTTTTCCTTTGTCCGCCTGCTACCCATACAAAAAAACTTGACCCCCAAACTTTTTTATGAAAACACTAACGTCCACATGTGTGGGCGTTAGCCAACTCGCCCACACGCCTCGATCGCCATCCAGTGCCTTTTGCACGAATCTTGGCACGAGAGGGCTGATTTTGTGTGCCGTGTGAGGGAGTTCGCCCGCACGCCGTTTTCCCTTCGAGGTCAGCGGTTGCGACTCGGGGCGTGCGGTGGAACTGCCTTCGCGCCCGCACGTCGCGCATGACTTCTGTCCCCCATCTCCCACGACTGCCCATTTTCCCACTCTCCCACACCCATGTTGTCATTTGCCATGTTTTTTGTAGGTTACATGGCAACTGCCCTATTTGTGATTGTAAGCAGATGGCAACTCTCTTTTACCCAAACATGTTATTGTTGCCACGTCTGTTTTGTAGCGCTACATGGCAACTGTCTAGTGTTAGTAGGTGGCAACTCCTAAAGATACCACCGTAGCCCACATGCCCGTCTCCTCTCCCACACACCAAAATCTATCAGTTGCCATGTGTTTTTGCAGGGTACATGGCAACTGCCCTAGTGTGCTTGTAAGCAGATGGCAACTCTCTCTTCACCCGAACATGTTTTTTGCCATGTTTTGCAGTGCTACATGGCAACTATCTAGTGTTACTAGGTGGCAACTCCTAAAGTTTTCGAATCATGGCAACTCTAGTAGACCAGACCATACATGGAAACAGCTGCAGTTGCCCAAAAATGGCATCCGGCACTTGACCTGAGATGGCAACTGCAGTTGAGCAACCATGGCAACTGTAGTTGTCAGACATGGCAACTGTAGTTCAGCAACATGGCAACTGCTGTTAAACGTACATGGAAGAAGGTCCGGACCATGGCAATCACTGCGGGACGCGTGGTTACTGCCACGCGGGGCGTGTGGCTCGCAGGCGGGGAGGGGCGACGACCGAGACAGGTCGTGCGGGCCGCGTGGTCGCTCACCCGGACGTGCTCGTGCGGGCGATCGCGCCGCACACCGAACGTGCGGGCTGTGGCGGGGTGCGCCCGGACGTGCTCGTGCGAGCGGGCCTGTGTCGATACCACACGGAGCGTGCGACACATACCACCTATATGCCACACGTGTGGCAGTTATCGGCGTCCCTTTTTTATACGTCCCATCAAAACCTATCTCCACTAGGTAAAAGAAAACTATCTCCACCTCTCACAGACGCTATGCACATAGCCACGGCCGCCGCTATAGCCCTCATACCGGTCAATCGTTTTTCCCGTGCGGCCAACCGCCCATGCCATAGACTCCCTTGTCCTCCTTTCTCCTTGCCCTAGCCGCACACAGGGAAGGCCTAGGTATGAGAAAGGTAATGCTGGAAGCTTACAGTTTAAGAGGTTAGCCAACATTGGCACTTTCTATTAGAGTATATATTCGGTTTGTATATTTGGTAGTTCAAGTTGTAATCTATCTCTACTATCCTTGGCCCCCAAGTTTTGTATCTTATATAAACAGCCCTTCGAGGCCCTAATACATATTCAGAATTCAATAAACTTCACTTTCGTCTTCCTCTAGGCCTAACGTGTAAACATTACTTTTAGCAAAATTGATTTTAAGCCCAGATATAGCTTCAAAGCGTAAGAGGGTCTGGCTGGAGTAGAAGGACCGTGTTGTCCGTGTATTGGAGATGAGAGATCCCACCAGGAATGAGATGAGGCACCACCCCTCTCAGGTGCTCAACCGTTTTCGCCTTGTCTAACATAGCCGAAAGGGAATCAACCACCAGGTTGAAGGCCTTCAACCAACTGACAAATACGACTAATGAAACCCGCTTCGAAGCCTTTGCGATGTAACACTTCTCGCAGGAATGACCAACTCACCCTGTCATAGGATTTTTTGAAGTCGAGCTTAAGGATAACGGTTGGTAATTTTTTTTTCTTTTTGAGCTCGTGGATAACTTCGTTAAGGCAAAGAACCCCTCCCAGGATAAATCTTCCCTTCAGGAAAGCAGTTTGGGCGTGGTCCACATTTTTTTTTCTGCAATAGGGCCAAGGCGCAAGGCATAGCATTTCACCGGTAGAAAGATAACATTGATCAGGGCAATGGGGCAGAACTGCGAGATCTTGTCGGCAACCGGGATTTTGGGGATAAGGGCTAAAATCGCAAATTTAATCCTTGATGTCGATCTGCCCTAAAGCAAACCCGTTGACTATAGATACTAAGAGAGGTTTGAGCCAGGACCAACAAGTTTTGAAGAAAGCAACAGGGAAACCATCAGGTCCCGATGCCATGTTCGTGTTCATTGCCCTTTAGGCAATCTCAATTTCTTCTTCCGAGAAACTAAGGGAGATGAACTCATTGTCTTGCTCAGACACCTTTTTACATGCCCCCACATGTTTATAGCAAGCCCGGCCCTTCTGGTTTGTGACACCCCAATAAGTTCCTGATGAAACTCATAGATATGCTTGGTAAGGTCTAGCAAGGAGTTAATTTTGCCCGAATCAGTGATCAATCTAGGAATGTGGGTGCGTCTTCTGTTGCCGTTAGCAATTGCGTGGAATAAACTCGTGTTAGAATCCCCTTTGATGATGCTGAGGAATCTACCCCTTTGGTTCAAGTAAATTTCATGGTGCAGTATTTTTAGGCTAACTTATTTGTTCTTGTAGAAACTAGAAAGATATGGCTAGAGGATATATGTAAATGTAAGTTTGTTGCATGTACATTTCACTTTCAGTTATATGTAGGTTATAAAAAAATTAATATTATATGTATATGAAAATGTACAGCTGGTATGAAAAAAAGTAGACATGTATCAAAAAAATGTATTAGATGTATACGAGAAATGTACAATGTGTACCAAATATATATTAGAAAATTGATAAGCATGTATTTGAAAAATGGTAAACGTGTCTAAAAATTGTTCCTAGTATATATGAAAAAAATGTACAATGCTTATGAAAATGTATACATGTGTTGAAAAAATAAAAAGGAAAAGGGGTGAAAAAGGGAAGAAAAAACCCGAAGGAAACCAAAGAAAATCGGTAAAACCGAGGAAAGAAACAAAGGAAACTAAATAAAAAAAATAAAAATAAATATAAAAATAAAAAATAACGAATAAAATAAAAAGGATAAAAATAATGAAATAAACAAATAAAACGGAAGAAAACAAAATAATAGCAAAGGAAAACAAAAAACGAAACCGAAGAAAAACTAGCGACCGGGCGAAGCGTATGTTTCTGAGACAGCGTGCGGGCGAACATGGGCCGGCCCGGTACTGAGCGCCTTGTAAAGAAAACGAGCGACCGCCCCTCAAAAGAAAAAGAAAAAAAGAAAGCAAACGAGCGACCGGGCGGAGCGTATCTTTTTCCTCTTCTTTCTCGATCTGCAGTCGGCGCAACCTCGGCGAAGCCCTCATGGCGATGGCGGTCCGCTCGGTGTGCAAGCGGCTCGGCGGCCGCGGCCTCCGCCCGTCGCTGACCGCGGCGGTGGCGCAGCATCCCCAGCCCACGCCCTCTCGGTTCCTGCACTCAACGGTAAGCCCCCCCGCCCCCTTCACGCATCGGTGGAGTCGGAACCCTAACCCTAGCTATTGCGGATTCTTGATCCCCATCACGGGATGCGGGTACTAAATTAGTCGTGACCGTCGAGGTTACGTTCAGGTGGTCACTATTTTTGCAATTTGTCATGTGGTTGAACTGAATACTCTGTAAGGTGGTTGATAGGGATGCCAGATTCCAGGATCCCTAGCTAATACTGTCTTGCTGCCTGGAATTTGGGTTGCCTTCCCAAACACAAAGGGGTGCTGGGCGTTATAAATTTGAGAATTTAGAACCAAGCGTTACAATACATAGACAAATTTATTCACAATGACGGATGTGCCTTGGGTGATGTTGGTTTGGCAAAAATACTATGAAAACACCCCTCCTCATGCCATGCAACCCTGTGGATCTTTCTGCTGGAAAGATGTTTTTTTTTTCTCAAACATGGATGTATACAGAGGGATCACCTCCTGTATTGTGAATGCCGGTGACACTGTTCTATTCTGGACGGATGCTTGGGAACAAGATGGCTTGCTGATGGACCAATATGAGCACCTCTTCTCTTTTGCTCTTCCGGACGTTCTCTCAGTCCAGCAATTCATGGATCCTCAAGACCATCTGCACAACTTTCACCTGCCTCTATCCTTGGAGGCTCGGGAAAAGCTTCAGGACCTCCAAATCAAGAACAGTGCGCGGCTCGAGCCTTGGAGTCCTGATGATTGGATCTTATATTGGGGGGATGTACGATACTGGCCAAATAAGTGCTGTAGATAGATTCTGCTTCAGGCAAATACAACCCTCCCCTGTTCTGACCAGCATATGGAAATCCAAGTGAATCATGAAACAGAAGGTTTTCACTTGGTTATGGCTCATGGATAGACTGAGCACTAGGAATATGCTTAAGAGGAGGCGCTTTGATATTGGAGAGGATCTTTCTTGCCTGCTGTGTGATGATGACGTGGAAGAAACCACCATACACCTATTCTTTGCTTGCGCATTCAGTGCCTCTTGTTGGGATACCATCCATATTCATATTACCTGGGATACCACAAGGGGTCTACCTGAGATGATGAGCAATGCTGCTACTGCCAAACTGGAAATACTTGGATGGTGTGACTCCTACATTGGAAGGGTGGGCTGCTTTGATTAAGGAGGATTTAAATCAACTAAAGTTCAGGGTCTCCCCTGATCTATCTGACTTCCTAACCTCTTTTGTAAATTTCCATTGTACTCTGCATGTTTAATTAGCAACCTAGCTTTTCCTTCTCGTTTACCAAATGCTACAATCTGAATCTGAAAGAAGGGCATAATAATCCTGGGTTCAGAATTCGCTTGATAAGTTGATATGCTGCTGGTCTTAATTTACTTGCATGCTTGACTGAATTTAGCTTGGTGCTAGTGCATGCTGTCAGACTCAAGTGCTGAATGACATAAGCATTGCATTGTTTGCCAATTGATTGATTGCATGCCTCTTGAGTGCTACTGCTGTCATAAAGCATATATACCTGCTCTACTTCTGATATAAACTTCGATATTGATCTGTTCCTGATTTGGGTTAATGCGGTTTCTCCCTGTCTTGCTCTGTCAATAACAATGCAGAAGGCGGACGCAACTCGTTTGGCTGAGATCCAGCAGGTCAAAGAAGAGCTCTACCGCATGATGTCTGAAAACAGGGAGAAGATAGGAAACCAGAAGGGCCTGATCAAGCACCTCTCATCCCATGTGGAGCCTAAACCTGAGGACCCCGTCTGGTATGATTTTGAGCCCGATATTGTTCTATATGCCTGTTACATTCTTGGTTTACAAGGGCTCTGATCTCTCATGAACTGCCCTGCAGGCGCTTCTATCGTAGGGCAAAGTGGTACCATTTAGTCATGATGTATAGCCCAGCATTCCTTTATGGCTACATGTCTATGTGTGATGTGCCTGATGGCAAGAAGGAGATGACGCCAGCTGAGAAGGATGATTTTAACAAGAGGATGGCCGCGTTGATGCCCAATGTAGAACTTTGAGGACAGCTAGTTGCATAGTGACTAACCCCAGCACTTTATGTAGTTGCCATCTTGCCATTGCTCTGTTCGGACACTGCGGCTTTGTTAGACTAAATTATCTGTCATGTTCAGTGCGATTGTATGTTATGGTAAGGCTGAACTAGCTGTGATGCTTGGTGAGAAGTGCTATCTTAAAAGTTAAGACTGAGTTATCAGTGAGAATATTGGCTCAAGTGGTATGGTACTATGTTGATGTTATTTGGGTCTCCCTTGGCAAGTTAGTTGATTGGTTCTTTGTTTGTTTAAGGATGTGTGAGCTCTTTGCTCACACTGTATTTCGTTTGTCTGATGCATAGCTGAAAACGTGCTTGTGTGGAAAGGGTGATGACTATTTGGCTACCCTGCTGTGTTCTGTAACAGTAAGGCATGATTGCTCTCTAACTGCCCCAGTGTGTCAAGATAATTCAGTTTTTGTGACTTAGCAGTACAGTTTCATGTAGCATTAATCTTTAGAGGGAATGAAGATCAGGAGTGTTACAAGATGCCTGCATGTAACTTTAAATCCAGTCACAGCCATGTAATGTATGAACCAATATTGATTAAATGATGATACTCTTTTCTGACCTCTTGTATGATCATCCTAGTCTAGCAAGCCAACATTGATTTCTTACAGCCATCAAAAGGAATCATTAGATACACCCACCAGGTTATTCAAATGCTCATCTTAGCCTGCTATGGTTGTAACTGTCTTTAGTGCCATCTCCAATGGTGTTGCATATCTATGCTCTACCCAAGCATCATCTTCGAAAAATCCATATCTTTTCCTCAGCCCATAGAGAGCAAAGCCGATGAGTATCTTCACGAGTACAATGACAAGCAAAACTGGGAGTTCGTTTAGTCTTGATGTCTTCACAATAACACTCTTAATCTTCTAGTACTACTACATTTCAGGCCTTGGATATTTTTTTTTTGGCAAGAATGAACTAGAAAAGGAAGCAAAATTCTCACAAACCACTGGTCCAAATCGGTTGGAACTTCCCCAGATCTTTACTGGGCACATATACGATTTTCTAGGTATTTTTTAAAATGTTGAAGTTTGAAGCAAAAAAAATTGAAATTGCCAACTAAAAAAGGCACTTTCTAGCAACTCGTTGGTCCAAGCCGGCTGAAACATTTAAGATTCATGAATAGTTACACGTATGATCACACCACAAACTTTCATGCAAAAGATATTTATACACTATAAGCTCGCAAGCTGTTCGGCGGTTTGCCAAGATACAAAATGGACTCCGCCGACGAGTTCTTTTTCCACAATTTCCTTTGCAACTCTGACGATTCGTCGTCCGACGATGAGGAGATATTGGCTGCCATGTTGGTCCATCACCACCTCAACAGCCAGCGGCCGTTGTTCCATGGCTCCATTCCGGGCCACCTTCCGGCGTTGAATCGCAACCGAGAGAGCGGGCATTTCCTTCTTTGGAAGGACTATTTTGATACAACAAACCCGTTGTTCAAATATAAAAAATTCCGCCGCCGTTTCCGTATGAGTAGGCATCTTTTCAATCGTATTAGAGAGGGGGTGGTCGGCTATGATGACTATTTTGAGTGCAAAGAGGATGCCGTCGGCAAGATTGGTTTCTTCTCTTATCAGAAATGCACTGCCGCCATCCAAATGCTTGCATACGGAGTGCCCGGTGATCTCATTGACGAGTACGTCCGTATGAGCGAGTCTACATGCCTAGAGTCCCTGTATAAGTTCTGCAAGGCTGTTATTGCTGTGTTTGGCCCTGAGTACTTGAGAGAGCCGACAGCTGAAGATACAACCCGTTTGTTGGCGATGAATGCCAGTAGGGGTTTCCCAGGGATGTTTGACAGTATAGACTGTATGCATTGAGAGTGGAAGAACTGCCCTTCTGCTTGGCAAGCGCAGTATAAGGGCCATGTCAGGGCTTGCACTGTCATACTAGAGGCCGTGGCGTCTCAAGATCTCTGGATCTGGCACTCTTTCTTTGGCATGGCTGGATCACATAATGATATCAACGTGCTTCAGCGCTCGCTGGTGTTTGCTAGGCTTGCCGAAGGCAACAGCCCACCGGTGAACTTTACTGTCAACGGCCACAACTACGACAAAGGATACTACCTGGGTGACGGTATCTATCCTCAGTGGACCACTATTGTCAAAACAATACCCAACCCTGTCGGAGAGAAGAGGAAGAGATTCGCCCAAGAGCAAGAGAGTGCTAGGAAAGATGTCGAGCGTGCCTTGGGTGTTTTGCAGTCTCGATGGGGCATCGTTCGGTATCCTACTAATACCTGGAGCACGCAGAAACTATGGGAGGTGATGACTGCTTGTATGGTCATGCACAATATGATTGTAGAAGACGAGCGCCCGGAACGTCCGTACGATCAAGGGTTTCAGTTTCAGGGTGAGAATGTTGTGCCTAAGCATGGAGGAGCGACACGTTTGAACAGTTCACCCAATTACATCAAGACATGCGTGCTTGGGAAACTCACGTGCAACTGCAAAATGATTTGGTTGAGCATATGAAGGCTCATGTTGGCAACTAATAGATGTATGTTCTTTTACTTGTTTCCAAAACTATGTGAAACATTTTTATTTGTATTCGGCTTGTAAAACTATAATATTTTTATTCGGTAAACTATGTTATTTGGCAATATGTTTGAATGCAAATCAATGTAAAATTGGCCGGCCAGCCGGCCACGCCGGCACATACGGGTCGGCGTGTTGGGCACGCTGCCGACCCATATCAAAAATAGGACGGACGCCGGGCGGGCGGCCGACTCAAACGGACAAAAAGCGGACGAAATCGCTGTCCGTTTGGGTCGCCCCGTTGGAGTTGCTCTTAGTGCATCTTTTTTTCCCTTCTGATAACACTGTAAAAAACAATTTGAGAAAAATTTAGATTGGGTATGAACGATGATACATTGTATTGTTTTTTTAGAAGGCATTGTATTTTTTTTCTGGTAGAAAAGGGAGCTTTATATATAAAGTAATAGGATTACAATTTGTAGCCAGTAAGGTAATGAGAGCATCTGGGGCGACCAGCAACCACAACTCGGTTCGTTGCTCCACTCTCGACAAAAAAGCTAGTCGATATGTAGCCCTATTCTACACACAGACAATACACGTAAGAATATGCTCCATATCTTCTAACAACTCCTTAATCTCCTCTATCATATGGCCCATGTATAATCTGTTAAGTCCCGCTTCATTCAGCACCTTCACAACTGCAGCGTAATCAGTCTGAACAATGAACAACAAAGAGGTATATGCATGAATACCGCTTTAACTCCTTCTCTGACCGCCACTAGTTCAGCTTCAAATGCATCTAACAATGGGGAATATACCATCATCTAGATAGTAAATGCCCCCCATTGTTATCTCTTACTACCATGGCTGCTCCAGCACCATTGTCACATGTTACAAAGGATCCATCCATGGAAACCGCTACCCAGCCCGCCGGTGGTGGTGGCCATGGCATTTGCTCCTTCACCCGATGAATGCGCGGTTTTCTGACCATGGTGCCCTCTTATAGTGCATGACCTTTTCCCTTCACCAAGTCTCTCCCATCGTTCAACTTAATCTGCTCCAAAGACGACATGTAACTGAGCATAAACTTATGTGTTGCCTCAACAGGAGCCAGGACTTTATCATGCAGAGTGTCGTTCCTTATCTACCAATTTCTCCATATGATCATGAGGACCCTTGTACGTTCTTCCTCCCTGAGAGTAACAAGCAGGTCGAACAACCACTTAACTCCAGTCACTAGTAGAAAACAGGGCTTTGGTCCAGGCCGGGTCAGCCCATTAGTCCCGGTTCAGTCTAGAACTGGGACCAATGTGGGCATTGGTCCCGGTTCGTGAGCCCAGGGGGCCGGCCGGGCCACGTGGGCCATTGGTCCCGGTTCATCTGGACCTTTTGGTCCCGGTTGGTGGGACGAACCGGGACCAATGGGCCTCGCTCCTGGCCCACCACCATTGGTCCCGGTTGGTGGCTTGAACCGGGACCAAAGGCTCCCCTTTAGTCCCGGTTCATGCCACCAACCGGGACCAATGAGGTGCCTATATATACTCCCTCGCGCAAGAGCAGAGCACAGTGCTCTGTTTTTTCTGGCCGAGGGGGAGAGGGCTTTGTGGTGCTCTAGCTCACCTCCTATGCACATGAGGTGTTCGATGGAATGCCCGAGCCACACTACTTAAGCTTTCTCCTCTCGAAGCTCGACCTCCAAGCTCCATTTTCTTCGAGATTTGTCTAGATTTAGCGGTCCGTCACGCCCCGTCCCCGTCTTCATCGCCGTCGATCACCCGCGCCGATCTCATCACCGACACCACCGTGGTGAGCCTCTTGTTCTTATCTTCTTTCTGAAAGGAAAAATATTCTTACTTGTATGTTTAGATAGGTACTTGTATCATTTTCTTACATTTATTATTGCATCTTATATAGTGCGATGGTTTTGGTATCCGCCCCCGTCGGCCCTCGTCCTGTCTATGATTCGGATGTGGTATGTATATTATCTTTATAACTATTGGTTCATTTATTGTTTATGAAAATTATGCCGACCAACGTGACATAGATTTTATTTATCTAGGATGTATGTGAATCGGAAATGCCAACCGTCCCTATTGTCGAGAGGTTAAATTTAGTTGAAGAAGAAAACAATTTGTTGAAGGAAAAAAATAAAAAAAAATTGAGGAGGAGAAGATGATATTGGAGTTGCATGTTGCGGATGTCGTCGATGATCACAAGATCAAGATGGATGCAATGCGCTTGAAGATTAGAAAGATTAGAAAATATGCCATTCATACCGAGGCTTGGTATCATTATGCCGTTGGATCAATTGTTACCTTGGTTGCGATTATGATCGCATTTGTTTTCGCATTGAAATGTTTTACATAGTTTCAATGTATGGTTTAATTAATTAGATGCTCTGGAGAGCTATATGTTGTTAGATGAGAACTATGTATGCACTTTGGTTTTAATGTGATGATGAACTTCTATTAATTTGGACACTTAATTATATATAATGCACGCAGATGAACCGGCAATGGATGTATGGTGACAGACACACCCGCGAGTACATTAAGGGCGTGCATGAGTTTCTCGATGCGGCTGAGGCAAACAAGCAGAATGGTTTTATGTGTTGTCCATGCACTGAATGTGGGAATACGAGGTCTTACTCTAACCGGAAAATCCTTCACTCCCACCTGCTTTACAAGGGTTTCATGCCACACTATAATGTTTGGATGAGGCACGGAGAAATAGGGGTTATGATGGAAGACGGCGAAGAAGAAGAGTACGATGACAACTATGTGCCCCCTGAATACGGTGATGCTGCAACGGGGGGAGCTGGTGAAGATCAAAAGGAACCAGACGATGTGCCCAATGATGCTGCCACGGGTGAAGCTGCTGAAGATCAAGAGGAACCAGACGATGTGCCCGATGATGATGATCTCCGCCGGGTCATTGTCGATGCAAGGACGCAATGCATTAGTCAAAAGGAGAAGCTGAAGTTCGATCGCATGTTAGAGGATCACAAAAAAGGGTTATACCCCAATTGCGAAGATGGCAACACAAAGCTCGGTACCGTACTGGAATTGCTGCAGTGGAAGGCAGAGAATGCTGTGGCTGACAAAGGATTTGAGAAGCTACTGAAAATATTGAAGAAGAAGCTTCCAAAGGATAACGAATTGCCCGACAGTACATACGCAACAAAGAAGGTCGTATGCCCTCTAGGATTGGAGGTGGAGAAGATACATGCATGCCCTAATGACTGCATCCTCTACCGCGGTGCATACAAGGATCTGAACGCATGCCCGGTATGCGGTGCATTGCGGTATAAGATCAGACGAGATGACCCTGGTGATGTTGACGGCGAGCCCCCCAGGAAGAGGGTTCCTGCGAAGGTGATGTGGTATGCTCCTATAATACCACGGTTGAAACGTCTGTTCAAAAATGAAGAGCATGCCAAGTTGATGCGATGGCACAGTGAGAACCGAGGCTAAGGAGTGATGTGGCGCAATGTCTTGTCAGTTTCGAGCTGGTGTTCCCACCATCCTTCTTCAATATCATGACGCACGTCCTAGTTCATCTAGTCGACGAGATTGTCATCCTGGGGCCCGTATTTCTACACAATATGTTCCCCTTTGAGAGGTTCATGGGAGTCCTAAAGAAATATGTCCGTAACCGTGCTAGGCCAGAAGGAAGCATCTCCATGGGCCATCAAACAGAGGATGTTATCGGGTTTTGTGTTGACTTCATTCCTGGCCTTAACAAGATAGGTCTCCCTAAATCGTGGTATGAGGGGAGACTGACTGGAAAAGGCACTCTTGGAAGAGACTCAATAATATGCAGGGACGGATATTCTTGGTCTCAAGCACACTACACAGTTCTACAGAACTCTACCTTGGTGACCCCGTATGTCGATGAACACAAGAACAGTCTGCGCTCCAAACACTCAGAGCAGTGCGACGACTGGATTATATGTCAACACATCAGGACTTTCAGCAGTTGGTTGGAAACACGTCTTAGAGGTGACAACACTGTTTCTGATGAGTTGTACTTGTTGTCCAGGGGACCATCTTTGACTGTATTGACTTACAAAGGATACGAGATAAATGGGAATACATTTTACACGATCGCCCAAGATCAAAAGAGCACCAACCAAAACAGCGGTGTCCGCTTTGATGCAGCAACCGAGAGCGGAAAGGATACATATTATGGTTACATAGTGGACATATGGGAACTTGACTACGGACCTGATTTTAAGGTCCCTTTGTTTAAGTGCAAATGGGTCAATCTGTTAGGCGGCGGGGTACAGGTAGACCCACAGTACGGAATGACAACAGTGGATCTGAAAAATCTTGGGTACACTGACGAACCGTTCGTCCTAGCCAATGATGTTGCACAGGTTATCTATGTGAAGGACATGTCTACCAAACCGAGAAAAAGAAAAGATAAGGAAGCGAATACATCATACGATGAGCCAAAGCGCCACATAGTTCTTTCAGGAAAAAGGGACATCCTGGGAGTGGACGGCAAGACAGACATGTCTGAAGATTATGAAAAGTTTCATGAAATTCCTCCCTTCAATGTCAAGGCTGACCCAAGCATCCTGATAAACAATGAAGATTATCCATGGTTACGGCGCAATAAGCAAATGACACAAGCGAAGAAAAAGTGAAGACTTTCTCCCGCAACTTTGCAACACACGAACATGCTACCATTGTCCGTTTTGTACATGCACATGCTATGTGGGTGAAATTATGATACCATCCCAACTTTCAACTTTTTCAGAGTTCATTTGAAATGCTTTCATGTCTTATGGTTCGGCCCTCGTAATACCATGACCATTAGTCCCTGGCCCATGCCAACTTT
Source organism: Triticum urartu (assembly GCF_003073215.2). Taxonomy (NCBI): domain Eukaryota; kingdom Viridiplantae; phylum Streptophyta; class Magnoliopsida; order Poales; family Poaceae; genus Triticum; species Triticum urartu. The sequence continues at coordinate 576,685,984 of NC_053022.1, read as the reverse complement.
TAACTTTCAACTTTCAACTTTCTAAAACTAATGGCACTAACAAAAACTTTCAACTTTCATCTACTCTCATTTTTTTAGTAAGTTAATCACAAACTTGTGATTCAAACAATTTTCAAAGAATTCAAATTTTAACTATTCAAATTTGAAAACTAATGGCACTAACAGAAAGTTTATAATTTTTCTAAAACTAATGGCACTAACAAAAAGTTTATAATTTTGCTGACCTAAAATCAAAAACAATTAAAAAAATAAAGCAAAAACAAAAGGAAATAAATAATGCAAAAAACAAAACAAAAAAACTGGAAAAAAAATAAAAATAGCAACAATAAGTATTTTGTTGTAAGTAGAAACAAAATAAAATAAATAAAGAAACAAAGAAAACGAAAAACAAAAAAAGTGTTTTCAAATTTGAAAAAATGGCACTAACAGATAGTTTATAATTTTTCTAAAACTAAAAGCAAAAAGAATTAAAAAATAAAGCAAAAAACAAAAGAAAATAAATAATGCAGAAAACAAAACAAAAAATTGGAAAAAAAATAAAAATAGCAACAATAAGTATTTTGTTGTAAGTAGAAACAAAATAAAATAAATAAAGCAACAAAGAAAACAAAAAAAAAGTGTTTTCAAATTTGAAAACTAATGGCAATAACAGAAAGTTTATAATTTTTTTCTAAAACTAAAAGCAAAAAGAATTAAAAAATAAAGCAAAAAACAAAAGAAAATAAATAATGCAAAAAACAAAACAAAAAAACTGGAAAAAATATTTTTATAGTAAAGTTAATCACAAACTTGTGATTCACACAAATTTCAAAGAATTCAAATTTTAACTATTCAAATTTGAAAAGTAATGGCACTAACAGAAAGTTTATAATTTTTCTGACCTAAAAGCAAAAAGAATTAAAAAATAAAGCAAAAAACAAAAGGAAATAAATAATGCAAAAAACAAAACAAAAAACTGGAAAAAAATTAAAAAAAATTGCCACCTATTGGGCCACCACGGCCTGAATACGACTAGAAACCCAACATGGGCCAGAATTCAGGCCCGCAGAAGGCCCAATAGGTCCACAGGCAAAGCAGTGTCAGATTAGGCCCATAGGCCTGCAGTTCAGAGGAGTTCGAGAGGGAGGAGGCAGCAGAGCTTATAAACAGGTGTTGGGCGCTGTCAACTAGCGAGGTGGTACTAAACTTTTGGGCGCGGGGCAGCACAAGGCCATTGGTCCCGGTTGGTGACACCAACCGGGACTAAATGGTGCATTGGTCACGGTTCGTGGCACCAACCATGACCAATGCCCCCCTTTAGTCCCGGTTGTGCCACCAACCGGGACCAAAGGCCGCCGCTTCCCGCCCTTTGGGCTGCTGAAAAGAGGCCTTTGGTCCCGGTTCGTGGCACCAACCGGGACTAAAGGGGTGCATTAGTCCCGATTAGTGCCACCAACCGGGACCAAAGGCCTGGCTATATATACAACACTTGTCAAAATTTTCATTCAGTTCCTCAACTCCCCGCCGCCGACGCCACCCTCTGCCCCGACGCCTTGCTCCTCGTCGTCGTCGCCCCGTCGCCGCCCGCGCCCCGCGTCGCCCCGACGCCGTCGCCGCCGCCCTCGACGCCATCTGCCCCGACGCCCTGCTCCTCGTCGCCGTCGCCCGCGCCCGTCATCGTCGCCCCGTCACCGCCCGTGCCCCGCGTCGCCCCAACGCCGTCGCCGCCGCCCTCGACGCCATCTGCCCCGACGCCGGTGCCGCTCCCCTCTGTGAGCACCTGCCGCCATGCCCCTCTGCCCTGCCGACGCCACCATGTTTTTTTTCATATGTTGCAATATGTTTTTTTATTTTTATTAGTTTATTTTTTTGTTCATATGTGATGTATATGTGTATGTGGCTATAATGTATATGTGTATGTGATGTATGTGGCTAGAATTTGCTAAATATATATGATTTTTTTAGGTTATTTTCATTTTTAGAAATTTTTTATGTATCTAGGAATATTTTTGTTCATAGATGATAGATGATCAAATGATGATTTTTTTGTTCATAGATGATAGATGATCAAATGATGTTTTTTTTGTTCATAGATGATCATATGATTTTTTTAGGTTATTTTCATTTGTAGAAATTTTTGTTCATATATGGATATTTAGGGGGTCGAGGGTCGAGAACTAGTTTAGGGGGTCGAGGGTCGAGAACTAGTATAGGGGGTCGAGGGTCAAGAACGTCGGACATTCATGAGAGAGGCGGGGAAGAAGGGGAAGAAGAGGGAGAAGAAGAGGGAGAAGAATAAAAAGAGGAGAAGAAAGAATAAAGGAGAAGAAGTTCTTCTCCTCTATTCTTTCTTCTCTTCTTTTTTCTTCTTCTTCTTCTTCCTCTTCTTTTTTTATCGGGAACGAGGGTCGTCGAGGGGTCGAGGGGGGGGGACGGCAAACATTCATGAGAGAGGCGGGGAAGAGAGAGAAGAAGAGGAGAGGAAGAAGAGGAAAAAATGAAGAGGAAGAATAAGAATAAAAAGAGGAGAAGAAAGAATAGAGGAGAAGAACTTCTTCTCCTCTATTCTTTCTTCTCCTCTTTTTATTCTTATTCTTCCTCTTCTTTTTTTATCGGGAACGAGGGCATGTCGAGAGTGTCGTCGAGCGGTCGAGGGTCGGGAAACTAGGGCTTACCCGAAGAAGGAGAAGAAGAGAAGAGGAAGAAGAGGAGAAAAAAAAGAAAAGGAAAAAAAGAGGAAGAAGAAGAAAAAAGAGAGGAGAAGAAGAAGGAATAGAGGAGAAGACTTTGTCAGTTCTTCTTCTCCTCTAGCTATTCCTTTCTTCTTCTCCTCTTTTTTCTTCTTCTTCTTCTTAATTTTTATCGGGGGTTCGAGGGGTCGAGGATCGCCGAGGGGTCAAGAGAGGTTTCCTAGTGTCAAAGTATTGAAGAAATCCATGCCTTCATCATTAGCCGGAAGTAACCAGGACATGTTGGTACGAAGTTCTGCAAAGTTGTTCTGGAATGGAGTCCCAGATAGAATAATCCGCCTTTTGGTACGAATTCAGCAAAGGCCTTCCAAATAGCAATATTTGGAAGGCTCTTGCTGAACTTTGTACCAAAAAGCGAATTATCCTATCCAGGACTCCGTTCCAGAACAACTTTGAAGAGCTTCGTACCATCATGCACATGTTACTTTCGCCTAATGATGAAGACATGGTTTTGTTGAATCCTTTGACACTACGCAACCTCCCGACCCCTCGGCAATCCTCTCGAAAATGAGAGGAAGAAGAGGGTCGTCTAGGGGTCGAGGGTTCCAGGGTCGTCGAGGGTTCGAGGGGTCGAGGATCGCCGAGGGGTCGAGAGAGGTTTCCTAGTGTCAAAGTATTGAAGAAATCCATGCCTTCATCATTAGCCGGAAGTAACCAGGGCATGTTGGTACGAAGTTCTGCAAAGTTGTTCTGGAATGGAGTCCCAGATAGAATAATCCGCCTTTTGGTACGAATTCAGCAAAGGCCTTCCAAATAGCAATATTTGGAAGGCTCTTGCTGAACTTTGTACCAAAAAGCGAATTATCCTATCCAGGACTCCGTTCCAGAACAACTTTGAAGAGCTTCGTACCATCATGCACATGTTACTTTCGCCTAATGATGAAGACATGGTTTTGTTGAATCCTTTGACACTAGGCAACCTCCCGACCCCTCGGCGATCCTCTCGAACATGAGAGGAAGAAGAGGGTCGTCTAGGGGTCGAGGGTTCCAGGGTCGTCGAGGGTTCGAGGGGTCGAGGATCGCCGAGGGGTTGAGAGAGGTTTCCTAGTGTCAAAGTATTGAAGAAATCCATGCCTTCATCATTAGCCGGAAGTAACCAGGGCATGTTGGTACGAAGTTCTACAAAGTTGTTCTGGAATGGAGTCCCGGATAGAATAATCCGCCTTTTGGTACGAATTCAGCAAAGGCCTTCCAAATAGAGATATTCAGAAGGCTCTTGCTGAACTTTGTACCAAAAAGCAAATTATCCTATCTGGGACTCCGTTCCAGAACAACTTTGAAGAGCTTCGTACCATCATGCACATGTTACTTTCGCCTAATGATGAAGACATGGTTTTGTTGAATCCTTTGACACTACGCAACCTCCCGACCCCTCGGCAATCCTCTCGAAAATGAGAGGAAGAAGAGGGTCGTCTAGGGGTCGAGGGTTCCAGGGTCGTCGAGGGTTCGAGGGGTCGAGGATCGCCGAGGGGTCGAGAGAGGTTTCCTAGTGTCAAAGTATTGAAGAAATCCATGCCTTCATCATTAGCCGGAAGTAACCAGGGCATGTTGGTACGAAGTTCTGCAAAGTTGTTCTGGAATGGAGTCCCGGATAGGATAATCCACCTTTTGGTACGAATTCAGCAAAGGCCTTCCAAATAGCGATATTCGGAAGGCTCTTGCTGAACTTTGTACCAAAAAGTGAATTATCCTATCTGGGACTCCATTCCAGAACAACTTTGAAGAGCTTCGTACCATCATGCACATGTTACTTTCGCCTAATGATGAAGACATGGTTTTGTTGAATCCTTTGACACTAGGCAACCTCCCGACCCCTCGGCGATCCTCTCGAACATGAGAGGAAGAAGAGGATAAAAAAAGAAGAGGAAGAAGAAAAAAAAAGAGGAGTACATCTTCTTCCTCTTCTTTTTTTATCGGGAACGAGGGTCGTCGAGGGACATAGATGTAGTGTCGTCGTTGTCGATATATACCCCCTCCTGATAGCTTACTATGATTAGGTAGCTAGTTCTACGTTTGGCACTAATATATCCATCTGTCATGTTTGAATAATAATTGCCATGTTGTAAATATTTGTAGAAACTATGGACACCTCCCTAGACGAAGCAAAAGAAGCGTTGTTGAGGGACATAATCGCAGAAGGAAGTGATGCCGTCTCGTTTTTTCTCAACGAAACCGATGGTCTGGAAGGAGAGGGTGAACAAGCTGGCTATGGTGACCTAATGCCGGTGCAAGAAGAAGAACATGAGGACGGCTCCGGTGACCCAATGCCGGTGCAAGAAGGAGACCGTGATGATGGCTCCGGTGACCGAACCGAGTCCGGCCAGGTATATATATTAGTTAAGCCTGTGCTGACTAGCCGATTGATGCATTTATTGTTTTGGTATGTACACATATTAATTAAGTCTTTGTTCTTTTTTCTAGCCCTCCGGATCGAGCACAACTTCGGTAAAGAGACGAGGCCCGAAGAAAAAGTTGAGCTCAGATGAAAAGTTTGAAATCATAGCAATCGCGCCCGACGGCCAACCGATTGAACCCCTCCAGACAAAGAGCGCATTTGTTGCTCAGTGCGGGGTTCTAGTTAGGGACAAGATCCCGATAAGCATCCAGCAATGGTTTAAGCCGGCTACAGAAGACCCTGAGGTGTCTTATGTCAATGATATGCAGAAAAATGATCTTTGGACTGAGCTGAAGTCAAATTTCACCCTACCGCCAGAGGATAATCCAGAGAACCCAGTTAAAGAGAAATTAATCAAGTCTTTTGCTCTTAAGAGGATGGCAGAACTATTCAGGAGGTGGAAGAAAGAGCTGAATAAGTTTGTCGAAAATAATGAGACACCAGAATTCAAGGGCAGAACCACCCAAGTCTCCACCGAAAGGCAACTATGAGCGCATTATTGCAAAGACATGGGCCGAAGCGGAGCGGTCGGGAAGTACAGTCAGTGATCAAAGGCTGAAAGAACGACGAGCAGCTGGGAAACAAATTGCCCAGCTCGGCGAACAAGCGAAGCAATCGTGCCCCCCGCTCAAGGTGCCTAGCGACATCGTCGATCCGAGGATGGTGCCCGGTTATTGCAATGTTGACGATTACCTGCCCGACGATGTACATTATGATCCCATGGAGGTGCAGATACACAGATACGAGTACGGGAAGCCTCTCGTCAAAGATGAAAAATCTTTAACAACGATGATGCGAAGATTACATGATTGGTACTTGAAAATCTGCAGAGAGTATGAGGGGAGGAGTACTTTGTATGCGAGAGTTAAACTGGAGCATGACCTCGTTGGAATTGAACTGTTGCCTATTCCATTTGAGTTCTATCAGTTTTTCAATCAATTGGCCCTCGATAAAACAACGGTCACCTGCTACTGTCTGTAAGTACTACTACTTCTGTCATTAAGTCTCTCTATATAGCTCATCTCTTTCATTGCATGTATTTATAATTATCCTCACTATATTATGCAGATTGAAGATCGCCGAATTGAAGAAAAGACAAATCGGTGATATTGGGTTCGTTAACACATATCTCATAGATGCAACTGAGGTTGAACATCGTCCTGAAGATACCGAGGCCAACTTGCTACGATCATTCAAAAAAAAATGAAAACAAAGATATAATACTCTTTCCTTACAACTTCAAGTGAGTGTTACTGTCTTGTGCATATTCGGTTTCCCTTATATATTAGTCCAGGTTATAGTAATGTAATTGATGAGTTATGCATGCGTGCGTAGGTACCACTATATTCTCCTAGAGATTAGGCTTGAGTGGGGAGTAGTAACTGTCTTGGACTCTAAACGAAAAGATCCCCAGGAGTATGCGGACATGACTGAAATCCTCAAGAAGTAAGTTAAATCGATCATTATCCACCATATCAGCAACTTTGTTCATTTCCTGATATCAAGTAATTGTTTTCTTTGTCCGGCAGGGTTTGGAGAAAATTCACCAAAAAAGTTCCAGGACTGCCGAAGGAGCTGGAATTTAGACACCCGAAAGTAAGTACTATAGTAGCATGTTCCGCGCATCTCCTAGCTAGTGATTCAAGCGCTAGTTTCATCAATACCATTTAGCATTCTTGCTTATCAGTTTGATTGACCTCTATTTCTTGTAAAGTGGTTGTGGCAGGAACAAGGGAATGATTTCTGTGGATACTACGTCTGCGAGTCCATCCGCCACACGACCTGTGAGCGGGGCGGGTACTCTGACGAACAATATGAAGTACGTAAATAACAACATTCACAATTTTATTTTATTACCATCATCTGTGTTGAGTTTCATTCATTCATATATATATATATATATATGTATTGACCCCCTTCTTCAAATTAGATGTTTCGGAAGCGGGATGAACTCCTAGCACCAGCTCGCATGCGAGCAATTCGAGAGGAATTGGCGGCATTCTTTCTTGACCACGTGATCGCTGAAGACGGAGAATACTATGTGAACCATGAGTCCGTATGATTATATTTGTAAGAGATAATTATTGTATATATGTAGCCGGTAGTGTCGGATAGATATATGAGAACTTGTTGTTCGACCAATCTCTCGGAGAAGGAGAGGTGGTCGATATCACTTCTCTCTGTATGCATATATGTTCATGACGATCTTCTGTTTCCTTCGTTTGCTTACTAGCTAGCTAGCATGTCTAGTCCTCTCTATACGTATGTATAGTACGTAGCGTCGACCAAGCACGGACATAAGAGAGGACACTTCTCTCTATTAATTATAGCTACCTAACACAATATATGAAACACCTAAATTAACCCCTCAAAACCCCCAAACCCCCCCCCTTCTAAAAAAAACAAAACCCCCAGCCACAGAAATGCTGACGCGTGGATGCCTATTGGTCCCGGTTGGTGCCACCAACCGGGACCAAAGGGTCTCCTGCCTGGGCTCTGCGCACTGCCCACATGGAGGCCCATCAGTCCCGGTTCTGGATTGAACCGGGACTAAAGGGTCGGGGCATTAGTACCGACACTTTAGTCCCGGTTCAGGAACCGAGACTAAAGGCCCTTACGAACCGGGACTATAGGCCCTTTTTCTACCAGTGAGTGTTCAAAATTGTCTCCTCCGCTGGGACCTTCCAAACCTCACCCATGGCATCCCACACATCCCTCGCCACCGGACACGCAACAATGGCATGAAAACTGTCCTCGGTAGTGCACCCACATCGTTGGCACTGGTCAACAATCTCCAAGTGCCTATGCTTCTTAACTTGGTGTGTAGGTAAACCTTCCCATAACAATTTCCATGCACAATTTTTCACCTTTTGTGGCACGTTGATTTTCCAAAACATGCGCCATACAGGTCGCTCCCCATTAAGCCTTGTGCTTGTCATAGCGCCACCTTGTTCTTGGATGTGATGTGAGACTGCTAGGTGGTATGCACTACGAACAGTAAAACAACCATTCTTTTCTGGATGCCATGCCAGAAAATCTTCTGTTAGTCTTGGCGGCACCTTTATTTTCAGAATCTCGTTAATGTCCGCCTCAATGAAGTTCTCATTCAGCCTCTCCTCATTCCAGGACCCATCCGCTACTAGGAACTGCTCTACCCTAGTGAGCCTGCAAGTTCCTCTCTCGGTCGAGGGACGCCGTGACCCACCTTGCGGTATCCACGGATCCTGCCACACCCTTACATTTTTCCATTGCAAATTCTCCATATCATACCTTTCTTCAAAAGCTCTAGGCCATGTTCTATCCCCCTCCACACAAGAGACACATTACCTGGGAATACGGTGTCCAGTAAGTTACCCCGTCGATAGTACTTTGCTTTCATCAATCTCGCACATAGACTATCCGGTCTTTCTAGCAATCTCCAAGCTTGCCATGCTAGGAGAGCTTGATTAAACATCCTCATGTCCCGAAAGCCAAGACCCCCTCTGATTATTTGGGCGTATCATTTTCCCCATGCAATCTAGTGAGTCTTATGCCTTCCATTCTCCACTCCCCACCAATAACTGCGTATCATACGAGTAAGATCATTGTATTGCCATTATTGATAGAGTAAAATTAATCATATGTCTTAAATGTATGAAATGATATATTCGGGACGTCCTAAAAATATTACGGATGTGTCAATTTTTATCGAGTTTGGACTTTGTTTGATATGGATATTATGCGAAACAAAAAATATGCAACAAACAGGAACTGGCACTGGGCACTGGATCAATATGTTAGTCCCCAAAATAATATAAATGTTGCCAAAAGTATATATTGGCATGGACAATCAAAAATTATAGATATGACGAAGGCGTATCAAAGTCCTCTGAAGCTTAACTGATACATACACTTTCTTGTTTCTCTGAAGCTTAACTGATGTGCTTCTCTGTAGCTTAGGTACTATGTTTCTCTTTAGCTTAATCATTTCACCATTTGTAAGTAACTTCTTTTCCTTGCAGATTGGCAATTGTGGCTATGTTTAATGGGTTGATATGGAGTATCCTAAAGCTACTAAAAAAGCTCTTCAGAAGCTTTGGACAAGATATGAAGATTGTTGTGCTGCTAGAACCAAGGAAGGGGCTGATCATGCACAAATAGTGCTTTAAGCTTGAAGAGGAGGTTAATAATGATACCCTGCAGTACAAGAACCTTCTTACTGAAGTAAAAAAAATGCTCAAGCAACAAGTGGAAAATAATCGTCAACAAACTTACAAGAAAATAGTGTCAAAGGACAATGAAGGCTTGTAGAAGCAGCCGGACCAGATGTAGTATGTCATTAAGGATATGAAGGCCATTCAGAAAGCACAAGGAGAACTAACCAGGAACCCGAGGACTGAGCTGCATGAGCTAAAGAAGGATAGGGATATCCAGGGACTCAAGAAGGATATGTGTGTGCTCAAGGCTGAACTCCAAGACCACAAGAAGGAAAAGAAACAACTTATGAAGGACAAGATTGAGGTGATGCATGAGATGGATGGGCTGCAGATGGAGAAGAAGAGGCTGGAGATAGCTATTGCTGAGCTTACCAGAGTTGGAGAAATTCATGAGGGCAAGCTGAAGAAGATCAAGGAGATTTGTGATGAAGACTATGTCATCGAGCTTAGTGGCTGAGACTTAGTCGAATCTAATGCTGTTGTATGCACTATGCTATATATCTACTTTTGTTCCTGCTGTTGTAAGCACTATGATACCTACTTGTGTGTGAGAATCGTTTTAAGCACTATGATAACTATCTAAATTGCTGGTGTTGCAACGGTATAAACTATGTATCAGGTTTAATCTGGGTGCTATCTATTGTTGTATGCACTATGCTACCTATCAAGATAATTGTTTGTGTGTACTATTTATGGAGAGTACTCCACTTATCTATCATGATGTTGCCAAGATGGATGGATGACCACAAGACTTGGTTGCCAAGATGGAGAGTACTCCAAGATGGATGATAAATAACACAATAGGTTGCATGCTCAGAATGCACATAGAAGTAGCACATCATTGCACAACACTTGTGATATACAAATTGAAACAAACAACACAACCTAGACCCATAACATGCACCTGGAGTATAACAGGTTCCATACTCTTGCTGTCTTGCATAAGTGCATAAAAAGAAACAATTAATACAACTGATTCATAATAGAGGTAACACAGTAGGGACCATAAAGGATCACAACAAAGACCCATATGATTGCTTGCTAGCTAGCATAACAGCTGACCACATTGTTTGCATTAGGCATTACAACCTAAGATCTGTAGATCTACAAAATATACCACCAACTTCTTCAGCTTCTTGGTGTTCCATGGCCTATTATATATTAACCTAATATGTACTTAGTCTCCATGCACCCACCTCGCTCCTTCAGGATGGACTTGATCTTCTGAAGCTTCTCCTTGCTATCATGCCTACCCTTAAGCAATTCGAACAATCACACTCTCAAGGTTCTTCTTCTCCTCTTGAAGAACATCCCTGTCCTCCTTGACCTCCTTCATGGCCTTCCTAGTGTTCTCGATTATAGCTGGATGAGAAATTAGGATGCACCTCTGCTCCTTGGCCAGCCCCATCTTCTCCATCTTCAGCTCCAGTTTGCACTCCTCCTCTAACTCTACAAGCTTTGTCTTGACATCTTCAACATGCCTTGCTGCATTCTCATGTTCCATATTCTGCACGTTTCCATCTTGCCAATCAAAAAGCTGGCCAACTTCCTCAACCATGTCACTGAATTTCTTGGCCAGGAATTCATTTTGCTTCTCTAGTTTGGCTATTTGTTTGTTGTAAGCCTGCCTATCCATCACCCTGCCATAGTTCTGGTCACGAAACATCTCCCACAATTTTGTTAGGCACCTCTGAAATATGACAAGCCAGTGACCATCAACCCACCGAATCACTCCACTGTCAATACCTCCATGCAAATTCAGTTGTCAGCAGTAACTGTAGTTAAAACTACCAAATTCAGTTCAAACTACGATACAGTTGAAAGTAGCAATTCAGTTAATAATAGAAAATCACTACTAACACTATCAAATTAAGTCAGCAGCAATTCAGTTAACAATAGCAAATCACTGCTAACACTATTAAATTAAGTTAACAATAGCAATTCAGTTAACAATATCAAATTCAGTAAACACCAACATATTCAGTAAATATCAACACATCCAGTAAGCACTGGCACATTCAACACAAGCAAATTCAGTTAACAGTAGCATATTTAATTAACCGTGGCAGATTCTGTTTAACAGTACCACATTCAATTAACACAAGTAAATTCAGCTAACATAGTACCTAATTCAATTAACACAAGCACATTCAGTTGATAGTAGCAGATTCAGTTTAACAAGACCACATTCAGTAAACATGAGCACATTGAGTTAACACTAGCACATTCAATTAACACAAGCAAATTCAGTTAACAGTACCACATTCAGTTAACACTAATGCTTCAGTAAACAATAAGCTCATCAATTATTACCTGCTTAGCACAACCATAGCCAGCGCGTGATTGGCCAAGTTGGTGATATCGCTGTCGGGCGCGAAGCCGAGATGCGAGCCACCTTTGCGCCCGTCCTTACCCGTAGGCTGAAAATCATGATTTCATGAAAAAGAAATCTTTCCCGAAGCACATATTTTCACTCACTGTGATGGAGAGCTACACTAGTGTTATGCTTGCTTTGCTTGCAAGCGACAAACATTTAATCATCAGTCAGTATGACAGTGTAATAATGCGCGTCCCAATCCAGCCGTATCGGATTGCAGACCTGCAGCTACTCTCACCTAGCAGCAATCTTTTTGTGTTTCTGATTAAGGAGAAACCCAACATTTCTTGGTAATATCATGCATATATCTGATCTTTTGCTTAGTTGTCTTTACTTTAATGAAACATCAACCTCCTCTTAAAAGTCTTGTTATCAACCTTTTCCCCATCAGGTCGATTATAGATAGATCCAAGTAGCTTCTCCAACCGAAGTCATCTTTTCTAGAGTGGTAAATTTTTATTTGTCTCCAATTCTGAAGACAAAACCAATCATGTACTTATACAGAGCTTTCGCTAATGTTGGCACTCAGCGTCAAATTGTAACACCGAGTAACCTGGACGGATATGTGCAACCCTTCATGACAATCTAGGATTATACAGAACGCCAAACTATAATGTAGGAACGCATCAAAAGCAGAGTGGAGATGCCATCCAGTTGAGAATTTACTTTTTAATTATCTACTTGTTTCCTATCAGGCAGGATGAACCATCCAATGCATTGTAGGTGCACCCAGTCATGATTTTGGAGAGGTTTACAAGGATCAGATCAACAATATGCTATCATGGGGCGAGCTAATAAATCGCTCACTGATGCAAAAGAAACCTGCATGGCAGACATATCGTCCAGAGGCATTACTCATTCATGGCCCAGTCGGTGAGGGCACCGTTAGACGGACAAGTGAAGACATTGTCCAACTTCCATATTACAGATATAGCTCAAATAGCTTCTTCAACAAAAGTGATCTTTTACAATGGTAAAAGCAGCCTTACAAATTGTAGAGTGGTAAGTGTTTTTTTTTCGATGGATTACTTTGACAGGGTTTTGAAGTAATGATATCGGCTCTAATGTTCATTGAGAACTTAGTTGGCTCAATGTAAGTGAAAATAAAAAGTTTGTTTGTTTTGTACCTTCTTATATTTTATTTACATACTATACTGATATAATATACATCATATAAATATTTCTATTACACTAAAAAAATTGATGCAGAGACCACAACAACCAAATGGACAAGCAAATCTCACAAAACAACCAATATACTTCCTCCGTTCGGAATTACTTGTCTCTGAAATGGATGTATCTAGAACTAAAATACGTCTAGATACATCCATTTTTGTAACAACTAATTCCGAACGGAGGGAGTATCAGTTAAGCATCATCAAACAACGTCAGAGAACAGTCACAGGAAACGGACAGGGTTACTATTCCTCAGGCCGATTCTCCACAAGACTTTGGAACCTCAGGCGACCGGCCAATTCTCCAAGACATCACTACCAACCGATTATCCGACAACTTCACAGCCAATATTCAACACCTCCATCAGTCCATTGACAATCTTGAGTTCTTCACCTTCAGCAGGCAACTACTTCTTCCCCCTGACCGATGCAATTCTTCTTCCTCAACTCATCTCCTCCCTGTAGAACAGCACCCAAGTTCTTTCCGCTGCCCCCCCCCCGCTTTAGATATTCCAGATTGCGTAGGCGCTTACGCCAGGGCTTAAGCACATCCACAGAATATAGAAGCTATGTACTTTCCGAAGGTAACGCCTAAATATCATCCAGGTGAGATGCAACAAACATTTATTAATTCATCTATTTAATAATAGAAATATTAAAGATAAATTAATAAAAAAGGGTGTATGTTGGAAGAAAATATGTACCACGCGATGCTTTCGGGCCTAGGTTTGATGTGCGCGGAGAGATGATGCATGAGCTGGACGTTTGCGTAGCACATGGAGCCGTCATTGCGCTTATAGCCGTGGCGCAGGATGAGGTCGTACAGCTTCTCCTTCTTCTCTTGGATCTGCTCCAGGACCTCCCTCCCGGCTTCTTCTTTCCCGTGTGATGAAAAGGCTTGCAGCATTTGTGTAGTTAGTTAGTTAGGGCATCTTTAAGGCGGATCCGTAAACCTCCCGCAACCGTTTAGGCCATGTTGTCCGGACCGTAGAAGCCATTCAACGCCTATTTGTATTGGTCGGTGGAGCGGTTTGAACACGACTACTTTCACAAACCAGAGACAAACGTGAGAAGGGTTGCTCGGACCGATCCCAAGCCCGTTTTCTAATCGTCATGGCCCACCAAAAAGCCCACCCCACTCCTGAGCGCGCTCCCACCAGGCGTCAACTGTCCGCATTCATGCTGCTGTAGAGCGCGTCGTTCAACATTGAAGACGGCTTAGGACGGACGCGACCTCTCACTACTTCCGCCATTGAAGCGAGGCGCTGGCCGAGTGCGCTGCCCGCGACGAGTCTCCGGTGTCAGCTTCTATTCAATGCCGGAGACATGTGCTGGACGGGACGGGACGGATGCCTACCGCGCCCGTTCAATGTTGTTGTTCATCCGTCTGCTGCTGTCCGTCCGTCTGCCACCATTAAGCAGCCTCGCTGCCGAGAAACCCACTCCGGCACAGTGCATTGATGTAACGGACGTCTGGCCTCACCGGAATCCACTATTTAAAGGCGGCCACACCTGACTAACTCCACACCACAACATCATCCCCTCCACATCCTCCTCCCTTGCGCTGCATCTGCTATGACCGCCAGCGTGAAAGCATTGTGAGACAGTATGTCGTTGGAGATAAAGCACACGGTGGCCGCCCTTGCTGCCGCCTAGCGGATCGAGGCCGACTTGCCGGCCAGCTCGCCCGAGGTCTCCGACGACAATGACACCACAATGGAGACGGGTTCCGACGACTCCGCCCCTGCTCCCACGCCTCATGTGCACGCTGGCTTTACCATGGAGCAGACACAGTCGTTGTTCAACGACGCCATTGCAAACGTGCAGCCTGTGCCAGCGCCTTTGTCTCCTTGTAGCGCTATTCCTCCTGGAGCAACATAGGCTGGCGAAGGGCCAGATCTACGGCGAGCGCACGAGTGAGGAGGCCGTGCCGGTCATGGTCGCGACGAACCCAAATTTCGTTACGGAGCAGCGTGTCATCTACAATGCGGGGCGGGTCTTTTTTTTTGTTCGAAAGTAATTAAATCCGTTGTGTTTGTATGAAATCCGGGTGTGTTTGCATGAATTTCATTTAATTTGTTGAAAAATAGTTTGAAATATAGACGACTAGCGTTAGATAGCGACCTTCCATATCCATGTCCACGGACTGGGCACGGACGGATGCAGGAGGTTTTTTTGCTGGTTGCCGTCAAAGACGCCCTTTTGGCACAGATGTATATTATTTATTAAAACAAGAAGACTGGATAATTAGGGATTTCGAGATCGAATTACCACCTGGGTGAGATTGGGGCGGCCCAAGCCGGGAGCAGCGGGGCTAGGCCGGCTGAGCACTGGCGGTAGAAGGCGGCCGCCACCTGCGAGCCTCCTTCCGGCGGCGCATCGGAGAGCCGCCATCGCCATCTTCGGTCAACGGCAACTACGAATCTTTGTCTTGTGATTGTTGGTGCGGCTAGTCGGCTAGGGTTCTTGGCCCTCAGGGAGGAAGCGACGGCCTGCGCTGCGCCATATTAAATATGACAATCCGCCCAGGTGCTACTAGGCACGACCCAAACTCATCTTTCCTGGGGAGGAGGTAGTAGAGTTTATCACGATTATTAATTTGTCTCAAAAATAAAATCCTGATTATTAATTTTTTTTAGGCAAACACACGCTTTTTATTAACTCTGTTGCAAAATGTTTACAGGAATGTTGACCGGATCATAGGGAAGATCGAGAAATCCCGATTATTAATAAAAGGGCGATGTTGGGCGCCGGTGCGCCGGCCGAACGTTTCGGCCGGTCGCACCCTAGCTGTCAGATCGGTCCGTCCTGAGCCATTGGATCTTTATCCAACCAGATCGTGCTAGCTCAGATCGTCTCCTTCTTCTCGCGAGCGCGTACGAGAAAAGGAACCGCGTCTCGCCGGTCGCGTGTGTTCTTCCTCGTCGCCACCCCCTCGCCTGCCCTCCTCGTCTCTCGTCGCCGCCCTCGCCGCCCTTGCCGGCCGTCTTCGCCGGTCCCAGCCCTCGGCGACCGTCCTCGTCACCGGCTTCACCCATGCAACAGCCCACCCCTGCGGTTGTAGCTTCCGTGGCAACCGTTTTAGCTCCGGCGGCGACGACCAGAGCTCACCGGCGTGCTCACCGGTGTGCTCGCTGGCGCTCATCCCCCGCTTGCAACAAAAAAAATCAAGCGCCGGAG
Organism: Triticum urartu; assembly: GCF_003073215.2. Taxonomy (NCBI): domain Eukaryota; kingdom Viridiplantae; phylum Streptophyta; class Magnoliopsida; order Poales; family Poaceae; genus Triticum; species Triticum urartu. The sequence continues at coordinate 576,669,932 of NC_053022.1, read as the reverse complement.
AGATGCCCAGTGCTGCAACCGACAACGGAAAAAGCTACAATCGCTGACGGAAAAAGCTTCAACCGGCTATGAAAAAGTGTCAACTCATACGACGGGTGACTATGAACAACCAAAGGAAAGTTACAACCGGTGACAAAAAAGCTTCATCTGGCGACGAAAAAAGCTTCATCCGACAATGAAAAAAGCTTCAACGGTGGAGCCGTAAGCCATGAACTCTCACCTGCCTATGCAGCAAAATATCTTGCCGGTTCCAGCAATTTATTTTGCCAGTTCCAGCAAAAACGAACTCGACGTCATCCAGTTCCAACACCTGCCAAAAGTGGTTGCAACTTTTCTGCCGTCTGGTTCCTGCAATAAAAATCTCTAGTTGCAGCATCGGAGCTCGTCGTCTTCACCGCCGGTCGTGCTGGTTGCAGCACGCGTGGACTCTGGCTCCAGCATCTCCAGAGCAGCCCCCCTCTCCCCCGCCAGTAGTTGCTGGTTCTGCGACAACAAAATGGCCGCCAGTGAGGGGAGCTTGTGGTGGTTGGTGATCAGCATGGAGGAGAGAAAATCGTGGTTCTGGAGAGCAGAGGATGCCGCGGCTGGAGGTTGAAGAAAAGCCAAAAGGAAAGGCCAGGGAAAGGATAAGGATAGGAGTGGGGGCGGTTGTGTGAGGTCCACCATGTACACATGTCTTACGCTGGGGTTTGTTTTCGTGGGCGTTGGAGTCAGCATGGTGAGCGAGCCGGCCGAAGGTCTGCCGGCTCGCAACGTTTCCCTTAATAAAAGCGGTTCCGCTGATGGGCCAGCCAGGTAAGGTGCGATTGTTTTCTCTTTTTTTTCATGCTTCTTGTTTCCCTTTTTTTTCTCGCTGCTCTAAAACAAATGGAATCCGCTACACATGTGTGATCCCCAACCCCCAATCGCCCCTGACATAAACGCTCCCGATGATCCCCTCTGACCCACAATCGTTGCGTCGTCGAGTCCCCACCTCTCTGCGAGCACCGCTAGTCAAGCCCGTGAGACCTAGCATTTCAGCTCAATTTGGGGGAGGTGTGTGGAATACCTGCGCCGATGGAGCGTCGTCGTCGATTCTCTTAGTCGTCGCTGCGTGCACCTCCACTTCTCGTCGTCGCCATGGCTCGTCGCTCCGGCTGCTCATTGTTGCGTCTCCTCTCGCATCAGTTACTGCCTGAGTAGCACTTGGACCTGACCACCCCTGCTTCGATGTCCTTGAGATGTCAGGCGGTTGAGCGCAACCCAATCAAACCTGGCCCATGATGTTGTCCAAGCGGGCGCGTGAGAAATGCCAGCACCACACGATCAAACTCCATCGGACAGCTCGCGGGGAGGTTTGCGCCAGCCAAAATCAGTCGGTTGAAATAAAGGGTTTTCCTTAGAAAAAGAGCAGATGCAAGTAATCGCGTGGGCACGTGCACTCCCCGAAATTGGAAAAGGACATGATGATGTCATCGGAAGTTATGCATGCGTCGCCGGCGCTATGCATGTCACCCTGGAAATAATATCCACTGTGCAACCGACTTGAAAATTAGTGAATGGCTTATTTATATGAACTAGACACAAGGCAAAGGAAGAAAATGGCCGCGGCCGCCCGGAGCAGCACGCGGCCTCGTTCGCGGCGTCCTGCTGCATGGCAGCCCGGAGTAGCACCGGCGGGAGCTGCGGTGCCGAGCATCAGCACACAGCGGCGCGCAGGGCGGAGCACTCGTCGGGCGTCGGAGCTCCGACAGCACAACCAGGGAGGAGGGAGGCCGCCCCGCCCACGAGCAAGGCCAGGGAGGAGGGAGGCCGTCCCGCCGGAGGCCGCCTTGCCGTAGCCAACCACCACTCAGAGGAGGAAGGCAACGGGGGTGGGAGGGGGGCTGATTGCTTTTTCATTTTTTGAATAAGGGTGTCTTTGTGAAATTCAGGGAGGTGTATGTCAATTTTTTACCAAATCATCTCCTTACAATCTGGCCCCACTTGTCAGAAAGTGATCAATCAGGATAAAATCGCCTGATCAGTGCAATTTGCAAAAAGTTTACTAGAAGCGCGGTGATTTTTGCACAAAATTAGAGATTATGTGGTTTTCTGCAATCGATGTCCCAAATGTGGTGGTTTTTTGCAATTTACTCTTTGCAGCGCAGACGGGGATGTGCTTTTTTTTCCAGGCACGGGCTTGATTTTTTACCCTACCGAGAGTGGTGTTTCATTGCAGCATATACCCTACTGTTTTTCTTCTTCACTTTTTTAGGATTCCCTTTGTCAAAATGAGGCTTCTGATTAAGTGCATGGTGTGCTGGATAATGTGATAGTACTTCATTAGTAGCTTTGTTTGGCCAGTAGGGCTCCTTTTGTACAATGCTTCATTAGTGCTGGAGAATGTTATACTCGTGATTGTGATTCTTTCATCAGCCAAACTTTTTCCTATTTATAGTCATTGATTGATTGCTTCATCAGCCCAACAGAGCTGAATCTTCTCTCCGTTGCTAATTAATCTTGTTAGTCGTTGGTCGTCTTCGTGCGCGCTATCTGAACTATGAAGTACCATTGATATCTCTGACAGACGAACACAATATTCATGCTCTGGCAGATAATATCTGCACAATATTCACCAGGTGAGTAGGATAGTTGTAGTTTACTTCAACCTTTTTTGACTTCTGTTGCATCCTTTTCTACTGCAGAAGTAGTAGTACGTGCAGATGCCTGCTAGTAGCCATTGTATTCTAGGATAGTTGTACTTTACTTTCTCAGCAGCAGTTGCATGCCTTTGTTATCAGTGGTTAATGAATTATATGCATGCAGTGGGGTTTATATCCGGGGGTGTTGTGTTTCTTTTGTTTTATATTGCTGGTGTGCAAATGTAGGGGTAGGGGTTTTTATCTAGCAAATGTGGTTTTTTACCAAGTAGTCGCCAATGCAGACACAATGTGTCTTTTATCCGGTTTGTTGTACTTGTTGGGGATCGTAGCAGAAATTTAAAATTTTCTACGCATCACCAAGATCAATCTATGGAGTAATCTAGCAACGAGGGGAAGGAGAGTGCATCTACATACCCTTGTAGATCGCTAAGCAGAAGCGTTCAAGTGAACGGGGTTGATGGAGTCGTACTCGTCGTGATCCAAATCACCGATGATCCTAGTGCCGAACGGACGGCACCTCCGCGTTCAACACACGTACAGCCCGGTGACGTCTCCTACGCCTTGATCCAGCAAGGGGAGAAGGAGAGGTTGGGGAAGACTCCATCCAGCAGCAGCACGACGGCATGGTGGTGAAGGAGGAGCGTGGCAATCCTGCAGGGCTTCGCCAAGCACCGCGGGAGAAGAGGAGGACTTGGGATAGGGGGAGGGCTGCGCCAAGACTTGGGTGCAGCTGCCCTCCCACCCCCACATATATATAGGGGCAAGGGAGAGGGGGGCCGGCCCCCTCAGATCCAATCTGAGGAGGGGGCGGCGGCCAAGGGGGGTTGCCTTGCCCCCCAAGGCAAGGGGCGCCCCCCCTTTAGGGTTCCCCCAAACCCTAGGCGCATGGGCCCTAGGGGGGAGGCGCCCAGCCCACTAAGGGGCTAGTCCCTCTCCACATACAGCCCATAGGGCCCTCCGGGGCAGGTGGACCCTCCCGGTGGACCCCCGGAATCCCTCCGGTGGTCCCGGTACAATATCGGTAACCCCCGAATTATTCCGGTGACCGTATGCTGATTTCCCATATATAAATCTTTACCTCTGGACCATTCCGGAACTCCTCGTGACGTCCGGGATCTCATCCGGGACTCCGAACAACATTCGGTAACCACGTACATCTATTCCCTATAACCCTAGCGTCATCGAACCTTAAGTGTGTAGACCCTACGGGCTCGGGAGTCATGCAGACATGGCCGAGACAACTCTCCGATCAATAACCAACAGCGGGATCTGGATACCCATGTTAGCTACCACATGCTCCACGATGATCTCATCGGATGAACCACGATGTCAAGGATTCAATCAATCCCGTATACAATTCCCTTTGTCCATCGGTATGATACTTGCCCGAGATTCGATCGTCGGTATCCCGATACCTTGTTCAATCTCGTTACCGGCAAGTCTCTTTACTCGTTCCGTAACACATCATCCCGTGATCAACTCCTTGGTCACATTGTGCACATTATGATGATGTCCTACCGAGTGGGCCCAGAGATACCTCTCCGTTTACACAGAGTGACAAATCCCAGTCTCGATTCGTGCCAACCTAACAGACACTTTCGGAGATACCTGTAGTGTACCTTTATAGCCACCCAGTTACGTTGTGACGTTTGGCACACCCAAAGCATTCCTACGGTATCCAGGAGTTGCACAATCTCATGGTCTAAGGAAATGATACTTGACATTAGAAAAGCTTTAGCATACGAACTACACGATCTTTGTGCTAGGCTTAGGATTGGGTCTTGTCCATCACATCATTCTCCTAATGATGTGATCCCGTTATCAACGACATCCAATGTCCATGGTTAGGAAACCGTAACCATCTATTGATCAACGAGCTAGTCAACTAGAGGCTTACTAGGGACATGGTGTTGTCTATGTATCCACACATGTATCTGAGTTTCCTATCAATACAATTCTAGCATGGATAATAAACGATTATCATGAACAATGAAATATATAATAATAACTAATTTATTATTGCCTCTAGGGCATATTTCCAACAGTCTCCCACTTGCACTAGAGTCAATAACCTAGTTCACATCGCCATGTGATTAACACTCATAGGTCACATCGCCATGTGACCAACATCCAAGAGTCTACTAGACTCAATGATCTAGTTCACATCACTATGTGATAAACACTCAAAGAGTTCTGGGTTTGATCATGTTATGCTTGTGAGAGAGGTTGTAGTCAACGGGTCTTTCCATATTCAGATCCCTATGTATTTCGCAAAACTTTATATCGTAGATGCTGCTGCCACATTCCACTTGGAGCTATTCCAAATTTTTGCTCCATTATACGCATCCTGTATCTCTACTCAGAGCTATCCGGATAGGTGTTAAGCTTGCATCGACGTAACTCTTTACGTCGAACTCTTTATCACCTCCATAACCGAGAAACATTTCCTTATTCCTCTAAGGATAATTTTGACCGCTATCTGGTGATCTACTCCTAGATCACCTTTGTACCCTCTTGCCAGACATGTGGCAAGGCACACATCAGGTGTGGTACTTCAGCATGGCATACCGTATAGAGCCTATGACAAAAGCATAGGGGACGACCTTCGTCCTTTCTCTTTCTTCTGCCGTGGTCAAGCTTTGAGTCTTACTCAACTTCACACCTTACAACTCAGGTAAGAACCCCTTCTTTGACTGATCTATTTTGAACTCCTTCAAAAACATGTCAAGGTGTGCGTTCTTTGAAAGTACCATCAGGCGTCTTGATCTATCTCTATAGATCTTGATGCCCAATATGTAAGCAGCTTTATCCAGGTCTTCCTTTGAAAAATACTCTTCAAACAACCGTTTATGCTTTCCAGAAATTCTACATTATTTCGGATCAACAATATGTCATCCACATATACTTATCAGAAATATTGTAGTGCTCCCACTCACTTTCTTGTAAATACAAGTTTCTAGCAAACATTGTATAAACCTAAAAGCTTTGATCACTCCATCAAAGCATATATTCCGCCTCCGAGATGCTTGCTCTAATCCATAGAAGGATCGCTGGAGCCTGCATACCTTTTAGCATCCTTAGGATCGACAAAACCTTTTATTGTATCACATACAACCTTTTCTTACGAAAACTGGTAAGAAAACTTGTTTTGATATCCATCTGTAAGATTTCATAATCGAAAAATACAGCTAATGCTATCATGATTCCGACGAACTTAAGCATCGCTACGGGTGAGAAATTCTCATCGTAGTCAACTCCTTGAACTTCTGAAAAGTTTCTTTCCCACAAGTCGAGCTTCATAGACGGTAACATTACTGCCCACGTCCGTCTTCTTCTTAAAGATCCATTTATCTCAATGGCTTGCCGATCAACGGGCAAGTCCACCAAAGTCCATACATGGATCCTATCTCGGATTTCATGGCTTCTAACCATTTGTCGGAATACGGGCCCACCATTGCTTCTCCATAGCTCGTAGGTTCATTGTTGTCTAACAACATGATATCTAAGACAGGATTACCGTACCACTCAGGAGTAGTACATATCCTTGTCGACCTACGAGGTTCGATAGCAACTTGATCCGAAGCTTCATGATCACTATCATTAACTTCCTATTCAACAGACGTAGGTGCCATAGAAACATCTTTCTGTGTTGCATTACTCTCTGGTTGAAATAAAGGTTTGAAAACTTCATTAAGTTCTATCTTCCTCCCACTCAATTCTTTCTAGAGAAACTCCTTCTCGAGAAAGGACCCGTTCTTAGCGACAAACAATTTGCCCTCGGATCTGAGATAGAAGGTATACCCTATGTCACCTTGGGTATCCTATGAAGATGTGTTTGTCCGCTTTGGGTTCGAGCTTCTCCGGCTGAAGCCTTAAGCATCGCAGCCCCAAACATTAAGAAACGACAACTTTGGTTTCTTGCCAAACCATATTCTTACGACGTCGTCTCAACAGACTTAGATGGTGTCCTATCTAAAGTGAATGCAGCTGTCTCTAACGCATAACCTCAAAATGAAAACGGTAGATTGGTAAGAGACATCATAGATCGCACCATATCTCATAGGGTTCGATTACAACGTCCGGACACACCATTACCTTGTGGTGTTCCAGGTGGCTTCAACTGCGAAACAATTCCACAATGTCTTAAGTGATTGCCAAACTCATAACTCAGAAAATCCCCTTTTGATCAGATCGTAGGAACATGATCTTCTTTGTTATGATGATTCTTAACTTCACTCTGAAATCGCTTGAACTTTTTAAACGTTTCAAACTTGTGCTTCATTAAGTAAATATACCTATATCTACTCAAATCGTCAGTGAAGATGAGAAAATAGCGATATCCACTGCACGCTTCAATTCTCATTGGATCACACGCATCAGCATGTATGATTTCCAACAAGTCACTTGCCCGTTTCATTGTACCTGAAAACGGGGTCTTAGTCATCCTGCCCATGAGGCATGGCTCGCATGTGTCAAGCGATTCAAAATCAAGTGACTCCAAACATCCATCAATATGGAGTTTCTTCATGCATCTTACGCCAATATGACCTAAGCGGTAGTGCCACAAGAAAATGGTACTATCATTATTAACTCTACATCTTTTGGCGTGAACATGCGTATCACCACGACCGAGATTCAATGAACCATACACATAGGGTGCATGACCATGAAAGGTATCATTCATGTAAACAGAATAACCATTATTCTCTAACTTAAATGAATGACCGTATTGCAATGAACATGATCAAATCATATTCATGCTCAACGTAGACACCTGATAACAATTATCTAGGTTCAATACTAATCCCGAAGGCAGATGGAGCGTGCGATGGTGATCTCATCAACTTTGGAAACACTTCCAACACACATCGTCACCTTGCCCTCAGCCAGTCTCCGTTTACTCGTAGCTTTTGCTTCAAGTCACCAATAATAGTAACTGAACCGGTATCCAATACCCATGTGCTACCAGGAGTACTAGTGAGGTACACATTAATAACACGTATATACTTTGTTGAAGTTTCCAGCCTTCTTATCTACCATGAATTTGGGGTAATTCCGCTACCAGTGACCGTTCCCCTTACAATAGAAGCACTTAGTCTCGGGTTTGGGTTCAACCTCGGGTTCCTTCACTTGAGCGGCAACTGGTTTTCCATCCATATGAAGTTTCCCTTCTAGCCCTTGCCCTTCTTGAAACCAGTGGTCTTGTTAAACCATCAACACTTGATGCTCCTGCTTGATTTCTACCTTTTGCGGTCTTAAGCACCGTGAACAGCTCCGGGATCAACTCCATCCCTTGTATGTCATAGTTCATCACGAAGATCTAGTAGCTTAGTGATAGTGTCTAGAGAACTCTATCAATCACTATCTTATCTGGAAGTTTAACTCCCACTTGATTTAAGTGATTGTAGCACCGAGACATTCTGAGCACATGCTCACTAGTTGAGCTATTCTCCTCCATCTTGTTGGCAAAAGAACATGTCAGAGGTCTCACACCTCTCAACACGGGCATGAGCCTGAAATCCCAATTTCAGCTCTTGGAACATCTCATACGTTCTATGGCGTTCAAAACGTCATTGGAATCCCGATTCTAAGCCGTAAAGTATGGTGCACTAAACTATCAAGTAGTCATCAGGATGTGTCTGTCAGGTGTTCACAACATCCACAGACGACGTTGTAGGGGTTTGCACATCGAGCGGTGCATCAAAGACGTAAGTCTTCTGTGTAGCAGTGAGGACACTCCTCGGACTATGGACCTACTCCGCATCATTGCTTACAATATCTTTCAACTTAATCTTTCTCTAGGAACGTATTGAAACAGGGAGCTACAACGTGAGCTATTTATCTACAACATATTTGCGAAGACAATTCAGACTATGTTCATGATAATTGAGTTCATCTAATGAACTCCCACTCAGATAAACATCCCTCTAGTCATCTAAGTGAAACATGATTCGAGTCAACTAGGCCGTGTCCGATCATCACGTGAGACGGACTAGTCAACATCGGTGAACATCTTCATGTTGATCGTATCTTCTATACGACTCATGCTCGACCTTTCGGTCTTCCGTGTTCCGAGGCCATGTCTGTACATGCTAGGCTCGTCAAGTCAACCTAAGTGTATTACACCCGTTGTATTCGAACGTTAGAATCTATCACACCCGATCATCACGTGGTGCTTCGAAATGACGAACCTTCGCAACGATGCACAGTTAGGGGGAACACTTTTCTTGAAATTTTAGTGAGGGATCATCTTATTTAAGCTACCGTCGTTCTAAGCAAATAAGATGTAAAACATGATAAACATCACATGCAATCAAATAGTGACATGATATGGCCAATATCATTTTGCTCCTTTTGATCTCCATCTTCGGGGCTCCATGATCATCGTTGTCACCGGCATGACACCATGATCTCCATCATCGTGTCTTCTTGAAGTTGTCTCATCATCTATTACTTCTACTACTATGGCTAACGCTTTAGCAATAAAGTAAAGTAATTACATGATGTTTATGTTGACACGCAGGTCATAAATAAATCAAGACAACTCCTATGGCTCCTGCCGGTTGTCATACTCATCGACATGCAAGTCGTGCTTCCTATTACAAGAACATGATCAATCTCATACATCACATCCTTTTGGCCATATCACATCACACGGCATATGCTGCAAAAACAAGTTAGACGTCCTCTAATTGTTGTTGTAAGTTTTTACGTGGCTGCTATAGGTTTCTAGTAAGAACGTTTCTTACCTACGCGAAAACCACAACGTGATATGCCAATTTCTATTTACCCTTCATAAGGACCCTTTTCATCGAATCCGATCCGACTAAAGTGGGAGAGACAGACACCCGCTAGCCACCTTATGCAACTAGTGCATGTCAGTCGGTGGAACCAGTCTCACGTAAGAGTACGTGTAAGGTCGGTCCGGGACGCTTCATCCCACGATGCCGCCGAATCAAGATAAGACTAGTAACGGCAAGTAAATTGACAATATCGACGCCCACAACTGCTTTGTGTTCTACTCGTGCATAGAAACTACGCATAGACCTAGCTCATGATGCCACTGTTGGGGATTGTAGCAGAAATTAAAAATTTTCTACGCATCACCAAGATCAACCTATGGAGTAATCTAGCAACGAGGGGAAGGAGAGTGCATCTACATACCCTTGTAGATCGCTAAGCGGAAGCGTTCAAGTGAACGGGGTTGATGGAGTCGTACTCGTCGTGATCCAAATCACCGATGATCCTAGTGCCGAACGGACGGCACCTCCGCGTTCAACACATGTACAGCCCGGTGATGTCTCCTACGCCTTGATCCAGCAAGGGGAGAAGGAGAGGTTGGGGAAGACTCCATCCAGCAGCAGCACGACGGCATGGTGGTGAAGGAGGAGCGTGGCAATCCTGCAGGGCTTCGCCAAGCACCGCGGGAGAAGAGGAGGACTTGGGATAGGGGGAGGGCTGCGCCAAGACTTGGGTGCGGCTGCCCTCCCACCCCCCACATATATATAGGGGCAAGGGAGAGGGGGGCCGGCCCCCTCAGATCCAATCTGAGGAGGGGGCGGCGGCCAAGGGGGGTTGCCTTGCCCCCCAAGGCAAGGGGCGCCCCCCCTTTAGGGTTCCCCCAAACCCTAGGCGCATGGGCCCTAGGGGGGAGGCGCCCAGCCCACTAAGGGGCTAGTCCCTCTCCACATACAGCCCATAGGGCCCTCCGGGGCAGGTGGACCCTCCCGGTGGACCCCCGGAACCCCTCCGGTGGTCCCGGTACAATACCGGTAACCCCCGAATTATTCCGGTGACCGTATGATGATTTCCCATATATAAATCTTTACCTCCGGACCATTCCGGAACTCCTCGTGACGTCCGGGATCTCATCCGGGACTCCGAACAACATTCGGTAACCACATACATCTATTCCCTATAACCCCAGCGTCATCGAACCTTAAGTGTGTAGACCCTACGGGCTCAGGAGTCATGCAGACATGGCCGAGACAACTCTCCGGTCAATAACCAACAACGGGATCTGGATACCCATGTTGGCTCCCACATGATCCACGATGATCTCATCGGATGAACCACGATGTCAAGGATTCAATCAATCCCGTATACAATTCCCTTTGTCCATCGGTATGATACTTGCCCGAGATTCGATCGTCGGTATCCCGATACCTTGTTCAATCTCGTTACCGGCAAGTATCTTTACTCGTTCCATAACACATCATCCCGTGATCAACTCCTTGGTCACATTGTGCACATTATGATGATGTCCTACCGAGTGGGCCCAGAGATGCCTCTCCATTTACACGGAGTGACAAATCCCAGTCTCGATTTGTGCCAACCCAACAGACACTTTCGGAGATACCTGTAGTGTATCTTTATAGCCACCCAGTTACGTTGTGACGTTTGGCACACCCAAAGCATTCCTACGATATCCGGGAGTTGCACAATCTCATGGTCTAAGGAAATGATACTTGACATTAGAAAAGCTTTAGCATACGAACTACACGATCTTTGTGCTAGGCTTAGGATTGGGTCTTGTCCATCACATCATTCTCCTAATGATGTGATCCCGTTATCAACGACATCCAATGTGCATGGTCAGGAAACCGTAACCATTTATTGATCAACGAGCTAGTCAATTAGAGGCTTACTAGGGACATGGTGTTGTCTATGTATCCACACATGTATCTGAGTTTCCTATCAATACAATTCTAGCATGGATAATAAACGATTATCATGAACAATGAAATATATAATAATAACTAGCCTCTAGGGCATATTTCCGACAGTACTGCTGTTGTTGGATAGTTTTAGAAGTACAACATTTTTATCTCTGTTGTGGTTTGTGTTCTCTCCTTCCAGAGCCTGAATAATGGATGATGAAGAATCTACTTATGGATCATTCGCAAATCTCAACATGGGTTTCAACAAGCCACTTGTGTACAATTGCTAAGAAAAATCTGGACGACGATAAGAGGTAAATCTTAAGTGATTGCTACTGCAAGCGCTGACTAGCACCTGCTGCCACAGCTGGTGGCCTGCTGCTAAGCCAGGGGTGGGTCGGACGGGCCGCCGTTGCAACGCTCCGACTAGTGCCTGAATGGGACGCGTGGTGGGCGAGCTTATTGCTGATTGTGACGATGCTGAGCAGTAAGCGAGGTGGGCGAGATTTGAAGCATGGCCGGGCTGCTGGAGCATCAACGGTGCTGCAATGGATTATTTGTCGGGCCACCGGAACATCGCCGGGCCATCAGAGCATCAGCAGTGCTGTGATTGAGCATCGTTGGCCCGTCGGAACATCAATGGTGCTGCAATGGAGTATCTCGGGCCATCGGAGCATCACAGGGGCATCACATGGCGACGCTTCGATGGACACAATGACAAGGCGTGCTTCAACGATATTGATGGACGACCCATGCTTCAATGGCCGCGGGGATGCTTCGGCGGCCATGACCATGAGGTGTGCATCGACGGCATCGCCGGACGCGACAATGCTGCGACGCATGCTTCAACGGCCGCGGCGCCGCTTCGATGGCCATGATGACAAGGCGTGCTTCAACTACATTGACGGACACGGAAATGCTGCGACTCTTGCTTCAACGGCCACGGCGACGCTTCGACGGCCACGACGACAAGGCGTGCTTCAACGATGCAATGCTGCGACGCGTGTATCAATGGCCGTGGCGACGCTTCGACGGCCATGATGACAAGGCGTGCTTCAATGGGATCAACGGACACGACAACCCTGCAACACATGCTTCAACGGGCCGCGACGGCCATGACGACAAGGCATGCTCCAACGGCATCGACAATGTTGCTGCTTGTGCTTCAATGGCCATGACGATGAGACATGTTGCAACAACGACATCATCAACAACATGGGCGATGCTGCGAGGCGTGCTTCCACGGCCACGACAATGAGGTGTGCTTCGACAACAGTTGACAATGCTTGCTTCGGCGGCAGGCGCCCATCCGCTGTTCTGAGAAGGCTTGCTTGAAGACGAACTCTACAATGGTGGCGAACGTGTTGGACGCTTGCTGGTTCGAGGCGAGTGGAAGAGTTTGTAATGTGAGAAGAAGGGTATGGGGTGTTGCCTATTGCGTGCTGAGTAGTGCAAAAGTAGGATAGGAAGACTGAGATAATCAGAGGGTCACGCAAGGTTGTATCGGATGGTTGTAGAGGCGGTTGATCTTTTTCTAAGATTAACCGGATGGTTTGTAGAGTAAAACGGGTTTTGCTAAAAAAAGTAAAATCGGCGTGGAGCCATCGTCTTGTTTCCTCTCCTCTATCGAGTCTTGATTTGCGCCGGCGGCGGAAGCAATTCATCTCCATGGCGGCGACCGCACTCGGACCACCTGCCAGCGGATCGGCGACCGCGCCCTCCGGCCATCGCTGGCCCCGGCGGCGGCGCATCAGAACCAGCCCACCACCTCTCGCCTCTTTCACAGCATGGTAAGCACCCCCTCCCTCCACTGCTAATTCAGTTAACAATAGCAAATCACTACTAACAGTATCAAATTAAGTTAACAATAGCAATTCAATTAACAATAGCAAATCACTGCTAACACTATCAAATTAAGTTAATAGTACTAGCTCAGTTAACAATATCTAATTCAGTAAACACCAGCACATTCAGTTAATACCAGCACATTCAGTTAGTACTAGCACATTCAGTAAGCACCAACACATTCAACAAAAGCAAATCCAATTAACAGTGGTAGATTCAGTTTAACAGTACCACATTCAATTAACACAAGCAAATTCAGTTAACATAGTACCACATTTAATTAACACAAGCACAATCTGTTGATAGTAGCAGATTCAGTTTAACAGTGCCACATTCAGTAAACACCAGCACATTTAGTTAACACTAGCACATTCAATTAACACAAGAAAATTTAGTTAACAGTACCACATCCAGTTAACACTAATGCTAACACTAATGCTTTAGTAAACAATAAGCTCATCAATTATTTCCTGCTTAGCACAACCATAGAATCTTCTACATATGTTTATGCCATCAAATGCAACACATTTCTTGCCCCTAACTGGTGAAGCTTGCATTTGATCTCTGGATCAGACACTATGCCACAGAAGGAAGAATCAAAGTAGTAATAGGATTCTCCTGCACTGAAAAGGTGCCTTAGGCAATTCACAAACGAGAGGCAGAGAAGGGAGGATCTAAAAATGACACATTCTGCAAGTTATACTTGCCAAACCCTAACCGAAAGCATGTATACATACCCACACATCCACGTGCATGCCGGTGTAGGTCTGCTCCTCCTCCTTCCAGATCTCTCCAAGAGGCCATTGTGGCGGCGGCGGCGTAGACGGGAGTGAGGCAGAGTGGCACGAGAGTGAGCGATAGGAGAGGATGGGAACGTCACTGTTTCCCTTTAGGGAACGGACTGACCGGCTCGGTCCCTATGGCCGTTAGCACGACGCTGTCACAGCTGTCGGCAAGTGCGTGATTGGCTACGCCAAAACAAGTTTATTATTCAGTTTTGTGTTTTTTGCCACTGTCAAAATTTCGTTGCGGTGCAAAGTGTCATATTTTGTAAAGTGATAGTTTTTCGAGAGTTATGACGCTAAAGTGGTGGTTCTGTGCATTTCACTCAACAAGCTAATAAATCGGTCGAAAGGTACCTGCATGGTGGTCATATCGTCATGGAGGCGATACTCACTCATGGCCAAGTTGGTGATCTCGCTGTCGGCCGCGCAGCCGAGATGCGAGCCACCTTTGTGCCTGTCCTTGCCCGTGCTACCTCTTGAACATGCCTTGGTTTTCCCTTAAAGAGGAAAGGGTGATGTAACAAAGTAGCGTAAGTATTTCCCTCAGTTTTTGAGAACCAAGGTATCAATCCAGTAGGAGACTACACGCAAGTCCCTATTACCTGCACAAACAATCAAGAACCTTGCAACCAACGCGATAAAGGGGTTGTCAATCCCTTCATGGCCACTTGCAAAAGTGAGATCTGACCAAAATAATAAGATAAATATTTTTGGTATTTTTTTATATAGATTGGAAAGTAAAGATTGCAAAATAAACGGCGGCAGAAATAGCAAATTGATAGGAAAATAATATGATGGAAGATAGACCCGGGGGCCATAGGTTTCACTAGTGGCTTCTCTCAAGATAGCAAATTCTACGACGGGTGAACAAATTACTGTCGAGCAATTGATAGAAAAGCGCATAGTTATGAGAATATCTAGGCATGATCATGTATATAGGCATCACGTCCGTGACAAGTAGACCGAAATGATTCTGCATCTACTACTATTACTCCACACATCGACCGCTATCCAGCATGTATCTAGAGTATTAAGTTCATAAGAACAGAGTAACGCATTAGTGTAGGATCGAAATTATGTCTAGAGGGGGGGTGATTAGACTACTTGACCAAATAAAAAGTTAACCTTTTCCCAATTTTAGTTCTTGGCAGATTTTAGCTATTTTAGGACAAGTCAAGCAATCATCACACAATTCAAGCAAGCATGCAAAGAGTATATTGGCAGCGGAAAGTAAAGCATGCAACTTGCAAGAATGTAAAGGGAAGGGTTTGGAGAATTCAAACGCAATTGGAGACACGGATGTTTTTCCCGTGGTTCGGATAGGTGGTGCTATCCTACATCCACGTTGATGGAGACTTCAACCCACAAAGGGTAACGGTTGCGTGAGTCCACGGAGGGCTCCACCCACGAAGGGTCCACGAAGAAGCAACCTTGTCTATCCCACCATGGCCATCGCCCACGAAGGACTTGCCTCACTAGCGGTAGATCTTCACGAAGTAGGCGATCTCCTTGCCCTTACAAACTCCTTGGTTCAACTCCACAATCTTGTCGGAGGCTCCCAACTGACACCTAGCCAATCTAGGAGACACCACTCTCCAAGAAGTAACAAATGGTGTGTTGATGATGAACTCCTTGCTCTTGTGCTTCAAATGATAGTCTCCCCAACACTCAACTCTCTCTCACAAGATTTGGATTTGGTGGAAAGAAGATTTGAGTGGAAAGCAACTTGGGAAAGGCTAGAGATCAAGATACATATGGTAGGAATGGAATATCTTGGCCTCAACACATGAGTAGGTGGTTCTCTCTCAGAACATATGAGTTGGAAGTGTAGATGTGTTCTGATGGCTCTCTCAACGAGTGAAGAGGAGGTGGAGGGGTATATATAGCCTCCACACAAAATCCAACCGTTACACACAATTTACCAATCTCGGTGGGACCGAATCAACAAACTCGGTCGGACCGAAATAGTAAACCTAGTGACCGTTAGAGATTTTCGGTGGGACTGACATGCAACTCAGTAGGACCGATATGGTTAGGGTTAGGGCATAACGTAATCTCGGTGAGACCGATTACACAAACTCGGTGAGACCGATTTTGGTAATAAGCTAACCAGAGAGTTGGTCAGGCAAACTCAGTGGGACCGATTCGCTCTTTCGGTGAGACCGAAGTGTTACGAAAAGGAAACAGAGAGTTTACATTGCAATCTCGGTGGGACCGATCCGCTCTTTCGGTGAGACCGAGAAGTTACGAAAAGGAAACAGAGAGATTGCAATCCCATCTCGGTGAGACCGACATCCCTTTCGGTAGAACCGATTTGCTTAGGGTTTGGCAATGGCTATGACAAGTGAAACTCGGTGGCGCCGGGTTGAAAGAATCGGTAGGGCCGAGTTTGGCTTTGGGTTTAGGTCAAATGTGGACATGGGAAAGTAGCTGAGGATTTTGGAGCATATCATTAAGCACATGAAGCAAGAGGCTCATTAAGCAACACCTCATCCCTCCTCGATAGTATTGGATTTTCCTATGGACTCAATGTGATCTTGGATCACTAAAATGTAAAATGAAGAGTCTTGAGCATATGAGCTAGAGCCAATCCTTTGTCCTTAGTATTTTGAGGGATCCACTTTCAACATTCATGCCATGCCAATCATTGAGCTTTCCTGAAATAATCATCTTGGAATAGCATTAGCTCAATGAGCTATATGTTGTTATGAATTACCAAAACCACCTAGGGATAGTTGCACTTTCAATTAGGCAAGGTGACATGATGTAGAGGGATAAACTCAAGCAATATGATATAAACCCCATCTTTTTATCCTCGATGGCAACAATACAATACGTGCCTTGCTGCCCCTGCTATCACTGGGAAAGGACACCGCAAGATTGAATCCAAAGCTAAGCACTTCTTCTATTGCAAGAAAGATCAATCTAGTAGGCCAAACCAAACTGATAATTCGAAGAGACTTGCAAAGATATTTAAATCATGCATATAAGAATTCAGAGAAGAATCAAATATTGTTCATAGATAATCTTGATCATAAACCCACAATTCATCGGATCTCGACAAACACACCGAAAAAGAATTACATCGAATAGATCTCCAAGAAGATCGAGGAGAACTTTGTATTGAGATCCAAAGAGAGAGAAGAAGCCATCTATCTAATAACTATGGACCCAAAGGTCTGTGATAAACTACTCACACATCATCGAAGAGGCTATGATGTTGATGTAGAAGCCCTCCCTGATCGATTCCCCCTCCGGCGGAGCGCCAGAAAAGGCCCCAAGATGGGATCTCATGAAAACAGAAGGTTGCGGCGGTGGAAATAGGGTTTCGTGGTGCTCTCGGATGTTTTCAGGGTATATGAGTATATATAGGCGAAAGAAGTATGTCGGTGGAGCCACGAGGGGCCCACGAGGGTGGGGGGCACGCCTACCCCCTTGGGCGCACCCTCCTACCTCGTGGCCGCCTTGTTGCTTCCTTGACGTCCACTCCAAGTCTCCTGGATTGTGTTTGTTCCAAAAACGATCCTCGCGAAGGTTTCATTCCGTTTGGATTCCGTTTAATATTCTTTTTCTGCGAAACACTGAAATAGACAAAAAAACAACAATTTGCACTGGACCTTCGGTTAATAGGTTAGTTCCAAAAATAATATAAAAGTACATAATAAAACCCATTAAACATCCAAAACAGATAATATAATAGCATGGAATAATAAAAAATTATAGATACATTGGAGATGTATCAGCCATTGTGACGGAGCTACACTAGTGTTGTGCTTGCTTGCAAGAGACAAAAATTTAATCATCGGTCTCAAAGTAGCAACGCGGAGTTGCAAAAGAAAGGAGTCATGATAGCTGGAATTAGTGGAGTTGGAAAGACTACTCTGGCAATAGAAATTTCAATCGCATACTAGACCTGCAGCTACTCTCACCTAGTAGCAATCTTTGTGCGTTTCTGATTAAGGAGAAACGCAACATTTCTTGGCAATCATGCATATATCTAATTTTTTGCTTAGTTGTCTTTACTTTAATGAAACATCAACCTCCTCTAAAAATTCTTATCAACCTTTTCCCCATCAGGTCGATTATAGATATATCCAAGTAGCTTCTCCAACCGAAGTGATCTTTTCTAGAGTGGTAAATTTTTATTTGTCTCCAATTCTGAAGACAAAACCAATCATGTACATAAAGAGCTTTCGCTAATGTTGGCACTCAGCGTCAAATTGTAACACCGAGTAACCTGTCATCCATGCCGGATATGTGCCACCCTCTCATGACAATCTGGGATCATACAGAACGCGAAACTAGTCTACGGAATAGTGTGTCACTCTTCCTATGATGCAGGACCACATCAAAAGCAGAGTGGAGATGCCATCCAGTTGAGAATTTACCTTTTAATTTTCTTTAAAGATCCATCATTGCTAGCATTCATTGATAATAGTAGGAAGCAACGGAAAACAACAAAATGATGAAGGTCCTAGGACCAGAGGATCCGAATATCAAAGACAAAAAGAAAAATAGCACTCCTAAAAGCTGCAGCACAACACTCCATACAATCCCATTGTTAAATTGGAGTCTTGTATGGAGCCTTCTCAGGGCACTTGCCCTCTGGACCGTCGGATTGTGTGTCCAAACGTATCCCAGCCGTCGGATTTTTTGATGGATCAATCCTGGCCGTTGGATCGAACTGATGTGACTAGCAATGAATAGTGTCTGAAATTTTACCCCTGTTCTACCACCCTCAATCTCTATGACAGGCAGGGCCTAGCCGGGGTGGGCTGCTTATGTCATTGACATGTAATGGGGGTGTGCCCGGTGCAGTCTTTCTGCAGTCAAAACGTCGTGCTACCGCCTGAAATTTCCCTATCCCGCCAAAGGCATTTGTGGAAATTCACGTGCGTGTCCGTGCGTGGCGACCTGTGGGTGGTCGCGTTTCGCATAGGGGCGAGGAGGGCGCCCGATTGAGTCAGAACCCTAGCCGCCACTCCTAGCCACGCCCAGCCGTGCCCCTCGCCCTCCCGCGCCGCCACCACATCTCCTCCTCCCCACTGGATCCCTCTCGCCGCCCCTGTCTTTCCTTCTTCTCCTGCATCGCCTGGAGGGCTGCAGCTGCCGCTCAGGTCGCTGCTCCCCGTGCGAGCTCACGTGTCCCCATCCCGGGAGGAGTGGAGGCTACCGCTCACGCAGCTGCTTTGCCCGGCGGAGCTCGTCGTCACCGTCTCCATCGTCCGCAGGAGTGCCAGGCAGCACCGGAAGACGATTCAACAGCGACCGGCGAGGACGTCGAGCCGAGGTGAGACCCCCTTCCCGCGCCTTCCCATGGTGCCCCCCTTGGTGCCTTGGTGGTGCTTAGCCGCTGGTCGTCTGTGGTGTGCCACTGCCGCTGAGAGAGGGGAGGAAGATGGATTTGTGAAGAACAAAGAATGCAGTGTAGTTTCTTTGGATCTGATGCCACCTTTTTTTGTTATTATAAGTAGAGGCAGACAGGGAGATGGATAGTACTTTTGTTTCTTCGTATTCTGGGCTGTAGTGGTTTGCGGAATTTAATCCCCAGGCATTCACATATTTTCTTAAGTGGTTCTTTAGTCTATGCCTACAAGGTGTTCAATGATAATATAAGCATGCTGACAGGGGAAGACTTTTTTATGCATTTCAGATAATTTCTTTTTTCTAATTTTTTTAGCTCCAACAAATGATGATTGGAAAGTATGACTGCTTGATGGGAGTATTTGTTTATGTGGTTCTTTTGTCTATGTCTACTATGCTATTCAAGCAAGTACCTTTTCTAATGTGCAGTTTGGCCTATGAGCTTGCGGATGCTAAGAAGTTTTAGAGGTGACTTCTTTTACCAAGATTATTGCTATATACTCTATTTGCCTATTTAACTTCATGGATGGCCTGATTATGACTTTATTTCTTTGCATTATCTCATTCAATTTGTGGGATATGAAACATTATGCATTCAGGTTGCAGATTTTTTTATTGTCCCGGGATTTCGCTGCTGCCTTGACTAACAAAATGAAAATCCCTATGTTCAAAATATTAATTACCCGTATGTGTGGTGGAGCAGGGCATACCATTAAGTTGGACACAACCTTCCCTTGGTCTCTTACTGTTATAGGATGCACATATGTTATAACGCCAGATTAATGTTTTGTTCTGCTTGAATGCGATTGTGGTCTCTAATTTCTCATTATCTCATTTTCTCGTCACACTCAATTTTCCTAAATCAGTTGTCAAAGAAAGGCAATAGATTTCCATCTGAACTATGTTGATGATGGAACATGATTGACCTATGCTAAATAACCCATACGTCATGAAAATCACTTTCTGACTTTTAAGTGACCAAGTGACTGGGAACACAGCGAGTTTAGTGATTAAGTGATGTTTCTGCAGGGAATGGCGTTCTTGATGATGGAGAGGGACCGGCTCGGCCTCCGCAGCCTTCTCCCACCGGTTCAGTCGTTTCCTAGCAGCAGCCAGATCGACTGATTCAGTTTGACACGACGCCCCACCGATTCAATTGCTTCCATGCGTACCTCTTAGCTGACAACCAGTTTGTTGGTGCCGTGCTTTAACTCATTGTTCCTCAGTTCAGGGGAAGCTTAGGCACGAGTTTGCAATGGAGCGGGGGGGGGGGGGGGGGTGGGGGCACATCCATGGGCAAAGATCGGGGACAGTGGCCTCAACGGTGTGCTGCTGGTGGCCTGAGTACCATCTGTGGTGAGGAGAAACACAAGCCTACCCCTTATCGACAGGTAACAACTCCTTCGTTTCTCTCTTGTCTCCCCCACTCTCCTTTTTCCTCACCATTCCATCCCAAATCAAGAGGTAAACCGTCGCAACCCCTTTCAAGTGATTATCTATATGCCACCACATTCGGTCAATCAACATTCATATTTGGCAGGGAGTCTTCGATGGTCCGTCTGCCTCATGGGTGTTCAACGGGGGTGCAAAGAGATCCTGACAAGCTCAACGGACAACCCTGCTCACTCCTTCTGCAATGTAGGGATTCCAGGCAAACCCCTAATCTTCACTGCCGGTAATTTGTTCTCTACGTACTGTCACAATCCATCTCTAACTATTCTGTATGGTTCACGTAAAAGAGGGTTTTCTGCATTGTTTATTTGTATTAGATGATTATTAGTACATTAGAAAGTTCGGGTAGCTTCCCTGTCCTTTATATGAACTCTGGAGAATTTTTATTCAGATGTGATTTGCTTGACCTGTGTAGATGTGCAGACCTAACTAATTTTCTCTCAATATCCCATCGTTTCTAATTGGTATTCATTACAATAATCTCGAGTTTGGTCACTACAATTGATGGCTGTTTCCTGTGATCCCTAAATTTATTGTTTTGAATTTCACTAATTTCTTTCCATGGCTTATATGTGATCAAATGCTCGAGATTATATATGATATCTTTCTGTTTTACACAAAGCAAACAAAGCTTAACTGTTTCTTGTGAGGCAGCTACTAAGAGTGATGCATATAACATTGCTTGGGGAGTTGTGATTTAGTCATGGGCTATGGGCATTGGTATGATAGAAGCATTATACAGTGCATTGATGATAAAGCTATTGTTCTCTAAAACTGGCAATATTGATCTATTTTCTAGAATGATGTAAAGTTAACAGATAGCCATGCTGGCATCAGCTTGGTTTATAGCAGGTTCGTATGCATGTATATATTTATATATTTCCTGCTTTCAATTTTTCAGTGATGCTTACTGCAGTATTACAGAGAATGTTACATTCTGACCTGATTTATTCAGGGTGAATGCTTCTTTTGCCCTATTCGCTCGGTTATCGAACAAACCCTAGCCCGCCTCGACTGATTTATACTTCATCCGCACATGTATATGTAGACATATATCTTTTTCTTCTATAGTTAAAAGAAAACAATCAGGGTCTACAATTTACTTCTTTGCAATGTAGTAGGGCTGCTATTGCCTGCTGATACCTGACATTAGTGTTGTGCTTTAGGCACGTTTTGGTTTATCGATTACCTTCTGCCTTTGGTGATAAACATAATTAATTTTAAATTGTTCTCTTCCATTTTCTGTCAAACTGGCACATATATGGTATTGTTTGTCATTTTTTAAGCATAATGGCACAGAATTGTTTTGCTTTTTTTGTTTTCTTTTGTTCTGCTTTGGATGAATTATTGTTTTGGCGGCGGATGATTTTTCCTTCTCTTCACAAATCAAGGATAAAGCTTATTGTCCTGGTTACATGGGTTGAGTGGAACAAAGCTTGCATCTGTTCTTTTTTATTGTTTTGAAATGTTTCCAAAAACACTATACCATGATTTGCGCTAATTCTATCAACACAATGGTGGAAATCAAATATAATCTTTTTAGATCCTATCATTTCTTCCTGGTCGTTAGTTCATGTATGGTTTTAGATGTTATGTGTGATTATTCTTTGTCATATGAGTAGATGGTTGTGGCTTCGATCTGTTTGGCTGTTGCTCTGTCAAGAAAACATATGGCCTGTGTATGTATAGGATATTTTAGCGGCCCTTTTGTTTGCTGGTTATGATGTGTCATGATGGTGAGACAGGTTGTAGATTTCTATTCAAGCCTTGAACCATGAAAATCCAATAAAAGGTAGTCCATGTATGATCATTAGGCCATGACTTTTTATGTTCCAATGTATGGTTCTTGGTATGATCTTGGCATCTAAGTTGTTACTGTTGGTCATGTGTGGTGATGCTGCTTATTTAGGATTGTTCTTTTGAGATGCACAAGGGTGTTGTTAGGATTTGTCCGTGCTTTCTAGAACCGTTTCTGCTAAACTTGCCGCGGAACATTATTGTCGCTGTTGTCTGGTGCTGGGCCTGCTGCTTCCTTGGACTATCTTTATTGCAGGTGATTATCTTCTACCGTTCTCTGTTTTCTATGTTGGCATCCATGTAGTTTCAGAATGAATTTTTTGTTGGAGCAACTTGCCTTTTTTTATCCCCTGGTTTAAGTATAAAAGTTCAAGTTTAAGTGGTTTGTACCTCCTGGTAGTCTGTTGCTTCGTTGACTCGGCTGTTCATGCCATTGTTTGTGACAATGATCATTAGCTACTACTATCAATCTATGTACATGCTTTGCAAGTGCTCCATTTTTAGAAGAACTACACCTCTATAGTCATTTTTGCTTTAAGACAACAATCATTATCGACTACTAAATATCACTCAGTTCTTATAAGTACATACTTTGCAAGTGCTCCATTCTTGTCTTTCTGAAGAGTCAATGTATCCTCATTATCGGCAAGATCGATTTATTTAATATATCTGAAAATCAATTAAGTTAGCATGTGTTGGTACGGACTGCTCCCTCTAATATATTTTTAAAGGCTCCCTCTGATAGTTTGTCTATGTCTGTTTCTTTTTTCTGCCAGCCTTACTGAAATCGGAGATGTAACGTTTTGGAATTAGTAAGAATGGCAGATAAGTTTTGGCCCATGAATGCACGACCCATTTGCCACTTCCTCCCCTATGAGCGGTTTAACCTCATGCCTCGCCTCTGCTCAACCCAAGCCTGTTCATCTAGGTTTGTCGATCCGTCTCCCTTCTCCCCATCTCTCTCTCTTCTGGATACATTTAGATGTATTGTATATTTTCCTAAAAGTCATATTACCCTGAACAGATCCTAGGATTTTCAAAGGCACGTGTTTTTGGTTTGGGACATGAACATAGATGCCTCTGATTATAATTTTCTGCAATATAAATACTCACCAGCAAATGATGATGTGCATCTACACTTTTCTAGGAATGATATATGTGACTCTCCTTTGGATAAAGTAGACGGTTGGTTCAAGAGTACCCGCCCTTCAGTTTTATGTCTGTCAAATGAACATCACATTCACCACTCCTGGAAAAAGAATGGTGTGAATTAATTTAAACTTTGTCATATGCCTTCATGTGCTTTGCTTACCCGCACCATATATCTACAGTCTGCTCCCTCGCTACAACACTTCTCTGAGCAAATGCCAATTAGAACCCCATGTGGATGTGTGCAAGATCATGTTACTTTAATAGAAGGCAAATACGAAAGGGCAACTATCACCACTAACTGGACACAATTTGTCAAGGCAACCAGAAGAAGACTCGGGGGGGGGGGGGGGGGGGCACCGGCTTTCACTCACTATTCATAACCTTTACTAAGGTTAACTCATGTTTAGTTTGCTTCAATTGATAGGAACATTATATGACCAGTAATAACCAAGCGATGTTGTTTTTTAGCAGGTCGTACGACATTGTTTGATCGCTCAGGAAAAGGATCTCC
The DNA here is from genome assembly GCF_003073215.2 of Triticum urartu. Classification (NCBI taxonomy): domain Eukaryota; kingdom Viridiplantae; phylum Streptophyta; class Magnoliopsida; order Poales; family Poaceae; genus Triticum; species Triticum urartu. The sequence continues at coordinate 576,645,742 of NC_053022.1, read as the reverse complement.
AACCAGGATGCATCAAGGCATATGCTAGCACCATGGGGAAACAAATGGCGAACAAGCTTGTTGAACTCGCCACGGAGGAGGCCGCCCGGCTGTGCAGGTTTAAAGACGATGTTGATGCCATGGTGGAAAATATGCAAGATCTGGAAGCCGTTTACACGATGCGGATGATAGGCTGCGCTAAGGAGGAAGAGATGGGGAAGTTGTTGGGCGGTAGCTCACCAAATTCAAGTCAGTCACCTACGACGCCGAGGACGTGCTGAAAGATCTGGACGCTGCAGAGCTATCAAAGAAGAGCCAATCAAAGGTACTCGCTTGGTGCACTCTCCAGGTCAAGGATCTGGTCTACCAGCAAGTGATTCACATGGACATGGAATTTTCACTTTCTCGAGTAACACACAGACGTGGCGTAGTATTAGCTGGCGGTTCTTTCATTATAACGGCTTATAATTATCATCAGACTCATACTATTATGCAAATGCTTCCTATGATTTCATTGGTTAAATTGTATAATTGTGACAGGTTCATATATCATGTCAAGAAAGAGCTGAGCAGCGGGACGGCCCGACAAAGCTATCAAATATTAGGTTACATGGCAACTACTTAGGTTCTTTATATTGCACGGGCCTTATGGATCCCTTTGTCTATATCATTACTGAAGTACCGTATTTAATTTGTGATGACTCATCGTGTTGGTTTACTTTTCGAATCAAAATGCTGCTAAGCCTTTGGTGTAACTGATTGCACTGCCTTTTGGTCCATTGTGGATGGATGCCATCTATTGGACACAATTATGTTATCTATGAAGCCATTCTCAGTTTCTTGACATGCCGACCTATTGAATTTGAAGCGTGACCTACCGTGTCAGGTTGTATGTGACCGCACCCGGCAGGGGTGCGGGAGTGCGGCAAGCTGCACTTACCATCTAGTCTATACTAGGGAACGCAGCTCCGACTCCGATGGTGAACGACTAAGGAAACTGGGCAGGGGTGGCGTCACGGAGGATCACCAAATGAACCACCTGTCACGTGTCATCATATACTACTGGTACCCCACCGTGGCTTCGACTTCACAACAACAAACAGTCGCGGCACTCCCACGGACACGCCAGAGAAGAAGAGACTACCACGACTAGGGCCACGCCTCCGACATTGCTCACTACCGCCCTCATTGCCATAGAAGCCACCGTGCACGTCCAGTCGTAGGAAGCACCACAAGAATCAAAGTCTTCAAGACGGCGCCCTAAAAAGGGGAACAACGTTAAAGACAACGCCACCGCCCGACCCTGCAGCAGGATCTGGGTTTTCACCCGAAGTACTTGATCCGGAAGATCTGGCTGTGAGATTCCCGACGACGCCTCCAAGGAGGATAGCGATGCCCACATGCGCCATCGCCCCCGGCTGACCAGCACCGGCCATGCATTCACCCGGGGCAGCCACTCCCACGCAGCAGGCCAAAGATGACCTGTACCTCCACTGGACCGCGCACCCCACACATAGCAAGTACGTCATCGCTGTGCAGGGCCACCACCAAGCCTCCGCGACGACGGGCCTGCAGAGACCAGAACGGGTCCTGCACCCCGCATCCAAACCGCGACCGGAGCCCCTCTGCTCCAGCATCGCCTCCGCTCGTGAACCGGCCGCTGTCACCACGCGCCATCACGCCCAGACCCGCGGTGCTTGGAGTCCACCCGCACAGCACGCCTCCTACACGCCAGATCCAAGCATTCCGGAGCCCCGCGCGCGCCTCTCGCGCCCGACATGCCGCAGATCCGCGCAGGAGTAACGCCAGAACACCATCCGCATGCGACTCCTCGGATCTGGCCACCACGTCATGTTGCAACCACCGCTGGCCACGCTCCCCTGAAGATGAGCGCCCCCGCGCGCCGTGCGCCTCATGAGCCCTCCCGCGCCCGTCGCCTCCATCGGTGCCAGCTAGTCATGCCAAGATCCGCGCTTCCTCGAGCCACGCGCGCGCCCGTTGCCGCACCCCTCCCCGAGCTCGCGTGCTCCGCCAGCTCGCCGTGCTGTACCCATCACCCCCTGCAGACACAAGTGCCCCGCACCACCCGAGCTGCACAAGAGGGTGAAACCGATAGGCCCGCCGCCGCCGCTGCCACGCGGGCTTTGCCTGGCAGCGCTTGCCGGCGGCAGTGGGGGAGGGCGAGTTCGGGAGCGGCTAGGGTTAGCGCCCAAGTCGCCCCGCGGGAGGGCGACCATTTACTTTTTAATTATCTGCTTGTTTCCCGACGAACCATCCAATGCACTGTAGGTGCACCCAGTCATGATTTTGGAGAGGTTCACAAGGATCAGATCAACAATATGCTATCATGGGGCAAGCTAATAAATCGCTCGCTGATGCGAAAGAAGCCTACTTGGCCATGAGGCGTTACTCGTTCATAGCCCAGTCGGTGCCCTCACCGTTGGACGGACAAGTGAAGACATTGTCCAACTTCCATATTACAGATATAGCTCAAGTAGCTTCTTCAACCAAAGCGATCTTTTACAATGGTAAAAGCAGCCTTACAAATTGTAGAGTGGTCAATTTTTTATTTCTACCGATTACTTTGACAGGGTTTTGAAGTAATGATATCGGCTCTAATGTGCACTGAGAACTTAGTTGGCTCAATGTAAGTGAAAATAAAAAGTTTGTTTGTTTTGTACCTTCTTATATTTTATTTACATACTATACTGATATAATATACATCATATAAATATTTCTATTACACTAAAAAAATTGATGCAGAGACCACAACAACCATATGGACAAGCAAATCTCACAAAATAACCAATATATCAGTTAAGCATCATCAAACAACGTCAGAGCACAGTCACAGGAACGGACAGGGCTACTATTCCTCAGGCCGATTCTCCACAAGACTTTGGAACCTCAGGCGACCGGCAATTCTCCAAGACATCACTACCAACCGATTATCCGACAACTTCACAGCCAATATTCAACACCTCCATCAGTCCATTGACAATCTTGAGTTCTTCACCTTCAGCAAACAACTACTTCTTCCCCCTGACCGATGCAATTCTTCTTCCTCAACTCATCTCCTCCCTGTTGAACAGCACCCAAGTTCTTTCCGCTGCCCCCCGCTTTATAGATATTCCAGATTGCGTAGGCGCTTACGCCAGGGCTTAAGCACATCCATAGAATATAGAAGCTATGTACTTTCCGAAGGTAACACCTAAATATCATCCAGGTGAGATGCAACAAACATTTATTAATTCATCTATTTAATAATAGAAATATTAAAGATAAATTAATAAAAAGGGCGTATGTTGGAAGAAAATATGTACCACGCGATGCTTTCGGGCCTAGGTTTGATGTGCGCGGAGAGATGATGCATGAGCTGGACGTTTGCGTAGCACATGGAGCCGTCGTTGCGCTTATAGCCGTGGCGCAGGATGAGGTCGTACAGCTTCTCCTTCTTCTCTTGGATCTGCTCCAGGACCTCCCTCCCGGCTTCTTGTTTCCCGTGCGACGAGAAGGCCTGCAGCATTTGTGTAGTTAGTTAGGGCATCTCTAATGGGACCCGTAAATCTTCCGCAGCTGTTTGAACCGTGCTGTTTGGACCACAGAAGTCATTCAACGCTGATTTGTATCGGTCCGTGAAGCGGATTGGACGCGATTTCTTTTGCAAACTGAAGACAAATGTGGCCGCCCTTGTCGCCACCTGGCATATCCGCCATGCCAGGCGGATCGAGGCTGACTTGCCGGCCAGCTCGCCCGAGGTCTATGATGACGACGACACCATGATGGAGACAGGCTCCGATGTCTCCGCCCCGACTTCACCATGGAACAGGCGCATGCGTTGTTCAACGCCGCCATTGCAAAGGTGCAGCCTACGCCAACGCCTTTGTCGGCGTTTCGTTGTACCGTTGTTCCTCCTGGAGCAACACCGGCTGGCGGAAGGCCAGATCTATGACGAGCGTGTGAGTGAGGAGGCCATGGCCGCGGTGAACCCAAATTTCATCGCAGAGCAGCGTGCCATCTATAATTTGGGGCGGGTCTTTTTTTTGTGTTCTAAAGTTAAATCCGCCGTGTTTGTATGAAATCCGACATGTTTGTATAAATTCGGACATGTTTGCATGAATTTCATCCGGTTTGTTGAAAAATAGTTTGAAATATATGCGACTAGTGTTAGATGGGTCCACGGACTGGTTCCCTGTTCACGGATGAATACATGAGGTTTTTTTGCGGGGTGCCATTAAAAACGCACAGATGTGTATTATCTATTAAAAAAAGAAGACTGGATAACTAGGGATTTCGAGATCGAATTACCACCTGGGTGAGATTCGGGCGGCCCAAGCCGGGAGCGGCGGGGCTAGGCCGGCTGAGCACCGGCGGTAGAAGGCGGCCGCCACCGGAGAGCCTCCTTCCGGCGGCGCATCGGAGAGCCGCCATCGCCATCTTCGGTCAACGGCAACTACGGATCTTGTCTTGTGATTGATTGTTGGTGCGGTTAGGGTTCTTGGCCCTCACGGAGGAAGCGACGGCCTGCGCCGTATTAAATACCACAATCTGTCTGGGAGTAGGTAGTAGAGTTTACCACAATTTATTAATAAAAGCGGTTCCGCTGATGGGCCGGCACGGTAAGGTGTGACTATTTTCTCTCTTTTTTTCATGCTTCTTGTTTTCCTTTTTTTTCTGTTTAGATTTAGACTTTTTCCTTTGCCTTGTGACTGGTTCATATAAATAAGTCATTCGCTTTTTTTCAAGTTGGTTGCACAGTGGATATTATTCCAGGGTGACATGCATAGCGCCGGCGAGGCGGCGACGCATGCATAACTTCCCATGACGTACCCACGCGATTACTAGCATCTGCTATTTTTCCTAAGGAAAACTTTTTATTTCAACCGACTGATTTTGGGTGGTGCAAACTTCCCCGCGAGCCGTCCTATCGAGTTTGATCGTGCGGTGCTGGCGTTTCTCACACTCCCGCTTGGACAGCAGCACAGGCCAGGTTCGACTGGGTCACGCTCAACCGCCTGGCATCTCAAGGACATCGAAGCAGGGGTGGTCAAATGCAAGCACTACTCACGTAGTAGCTGATGCGAGAGGTGACGCATCGGTGAGCCACGGCGACAACGAGAAGTGGAGGTGCACGCGACGACGACGACGCTCTGCCAACGCAGGTATTCCACACACCTCACCCAAATCGAGCTGAAATGCTAGGTTTCGGTACAAAATCAGGGGCTTGACAAGCGGCGCTCGTAGAGCGGAGGGGACTCAACGGCACAGCGACTGTGGGTCAGAGGGGATCGTCGGGAGTGTTTTGGTCAGGGGAGATTGGGGTTGGAGATCACGCATGTGTGCACTACATTATGAAACAGAGGGAATAGTCGCCAATGCAGAGACACTATGTCTTTTATCTGGTTTGTTGTACTGCTGTTGTTGGATAGTTTTAGAAGTACTACAACATTTTTATCTTTGTTGTGGTTTGTGTTCTCTCCTTCCGGAGACTGAATAATGGATGATGAAGAATCTACTTATGGATCATTCGCAAATCTCAACATGGGTTTCAACAAGCCACTTGTGTACAGTTGCTAAGAAAAATCTGGACGATGATAAGAGGTAAATCTTAAGTGATTGCTGCTGCAAGCGCTGACTAGCACCTGCTGCCACAGCCGGTGGCCTGCTGCTAAGCCAGGGGTGGGTCGGACGGGTCGCCGTTGCAACGCTCCGACCAGTGCCTGAATGGGACGCGTGGTGGGCGAGCTTATTGCTGATTGTGACGATGCTGAGCAGTAAGCGAGGTGGGCGAGAGTTGAAGCATGGCCGGGCTGCGGGAGCATATTATTTGTCGGGCCACCGGAGCATCAGCAGTGCTGTAATTGAGCATCGTTGGGCCGTCGGAACATCAATGGTGCTGCAATGGAGTATCTCGGGCCGTCAGAGCATCACAGGGGCTGCAATGGAGCATCACATGGCGACGCTTCGATGGCCACAATGACAAGGCGTGCTTCAACGATATTGATGGACGACCCATGCTTTAATGGCCGCGGTGATGCTTCGACGACCATGACCATGAGGTGTGCATCGACGGCATCGCCGGACGCGACAATGCCGGGACGCATGCTTCAACGGCCACGGCGCCGCTTCGATGGCCATGATGACAAGGCGTGCTTCAACTACATTGACGGACACGGCAATGCTGCGACTCTTGCTTCAATGGCCGTGGCTACGCTTCGACGGCCATGACGACAATGCGTTCTTCAACGATGCAATGCTACGACGCGTGTATCAATGGCCGTGGCGACGCTTCGACGGCCACGATGACAAGGCGTGCTTCAATGGGATCAACGGACGCGACAACCCTGCAACACATGCTTCAACGGGCCGCGGTAACGCTGCGACGGCCATGACGACAAGGCATGCTTCAACGGCATCGACAGCAGCGACAATGCTGCTGCTTGTGCTTCAACGGCCATGATGATGAGACGTGTTGCGATGACGACATCGTCGACAACAAGGGCGATGCTGCGAGGCGTGCTTCCACGGCCACGACAATAAGGTGTGCTTTGACGACAGTCGACGATGCTTTGCTTCGACGGCACGCGCCCATCCACTGTTCTGAGAATGCTTGCTTGAAGACGTACTCTACAATGGTGGCGAACGTGTTGGACGCTTGCTGGTGCGAGGCGAGTGGAAGAGTTTGTGATGTGAGAAGAAGGGTACGGGGTGTTGCCTATTGCGTGCTGAGTAGTGCAAAAGTAGGATAGGAAGACAGATAATCACGCAAGGTTGTATCGCATGGCTGTAGAGGTGGTTGCTTTTTTTTCTAAGATTAACCGGATGATTTGTAGCAGCTGCCATAAAGTAAAACAGGTTTTGCTAAAAAGAAAGTAAAATCTGCGTGGAGCCATCTTCTTGTTTCCTCTCCTCTATCGAGTCTTGATTTGTGCCGGCGGCGGAAGCAATTCATCTCCATGGCGGCGACCGCGCTCCGGACCACCTGCCAGCGGATCGGCGGCCGCGCCCTCCGGCCATCGCTGGCCCCCGCGGCGGCGCATCAGAACCAGCCCACCACCTCTCGCCTTTTCCACAGCACGGTAAGCCCCCCCCCCCCCCCCCCCCCCCCCCCCCCCTCAACGTCCGAACGGACGGCGGCCATAGACCGGTTTCCTCCCGATTTGCCATATTTTCGCCCCTTGTTTGCTCCCATCGTAGGAACCCTAACCCTAGTAATGCGGATTCTCCCCTGCTGGCCTGTGCATGCCGGTGACACTGTTCTATTCTGGAAGGATGCTTGGGAACAAGATGGCTTGCTGATGGACCAATATGAGCACCTCTTCTCTTTTGCTCTTCAGGAGTATCTCCCAGTCCAGCAATTCATGGAACCTCAAGACCATCTGCACAACTTTCACCTGCCTCTATCCTTGGAGGCTCATGAAGAGCTTCAGGACCTCCAAATCAAATTGATCAGTGTGCGGATCGGACCTTGGAGTCCTGATGATTGGATCTTATGTTCGGGGGATGTTCAATACATGCCAAATAAGTACTATGGAATCTGATTCAGGCAAATACAACCCTCCCTTGTTCCGACTAGCATATGGAAATCCAAGTGCATCATGAAACAAAAGGTTTTCGCTTGGTTAACACTAGGAATATGCTTAAGAGGAGGCGCTTTGATATTTGAGAGGATCTTTCTTGCCTGCTTGTGTGATGATGACGTGGAAGAAACCACCATACACCTATTATTTGCTTGCACATTCAGTGCTTCTTGTTGGAATACCATTCATATTCATATTACCTGGGATACCACAAAGGGGTCTACCTGAGATGATGAGCAATGCTGCTACTGCCAAACTGGAAATACTTTGATGGTGTGACTCCTACATTGGAAGGGTGGGCTGCTTTGATTAAGGAGGATTTATAAATCAACTTAAGTTCAGGGTCTCCCCTAATCTATCTGACTTCCTAACCTCTTTTGTAAATTCCATTGTACTCTGCATGTTTAATTAGCAACCTAAGCTTTTCCTTCTCGTTTACCAAATGCTACAATCTGAATCTGAAAGAGGGGCATAATAGTCCTGGGTTGAGAATTCGCTTGATATGCTGCTGGTCTTAATTTACTTGCATGCTTGACTGAATTTAGCTGGGTGCTAGTGCATGCTGTCAGACTCAAGTGCTGAATGACATTATCGTTGCATTGTTTGCCAATTGATTGATTGCACGCCTCTTGGAATCTTTTTGAGTGCTACTGCTGTCATAAAGCATATATACCTGCTCTACTTCTGAGATAAACTTCGATATTGATCTGTTCCTGATTTGGGTTAATGTGGTTTCTCCCTGTCTTGCTCTGTCAATAACAATGCAGAAGGCGGCCGCAACTCATTCGGCTGAGATCCAGCAGGTCAAAGAGGAGCTCTACCGCATGATGTCCGAAAACAGGGACAAGATAGGAAACCAGAAGAGCCTGATCAAGCACCTCTCATCCCATGTGGAGCCTAAACCTGAGGACCCCGTCTGGTATGATCTTGAGCCCGGTATTGTTCTATATGCCTGTTACAGTCTTGGTTTACAAGGGCTCTAATCTCTCTTGTACTGCCCTGCAGGCGCTTCTATCGCAGGGCAAAGTGCTACCATTTAGTCATGATGTATAGCCCAGCATTCCTTTATGGCTACATGTCTATGTTGGATGCGCCTGATGGCAAGAAGGAGATGACGCCAGCTGAGAAGGATGATTTTAACAAGAGGATGGCCGCGTTGATGCCCAATGTAGAACTTTGAGGACAGCTAGTTGCATAGCGACTAACCCCGGCACTTTATGTAGTTGCCATTGCTCTGTTTGGACACTGCGGCTTTGTTAGACTAAATTATATGTTAAGACTGAGTTATAGTGAGAATGTTATGGTAAGGCTGAACTAACTGTGATGCTTGGTGAAAAGTGCTATCTTATATGTTAAGACTGAGTTATCAGTGAGAATGTTGGCTCAATTGGTATAGTACTATGTTGATGTCATTTGGGTGTCTCTTGGCAAGTAGTTTGTTTGTGTAAGGATGTGGGAGCTATTTGCTCACACTGTATTTCATTTGTCTTATGCAGAGCTGAAAACGTGCTTGTGTGGAAAGGGTTTAGCATCCTTTCAATGTAACCTATGATGACTATTTGGTTACTCTGTTGTGTTCTGTAACAGTAAGACATGATTGCTCTCTAACTGCCCCAGTGTGTCAAGATAATTCCATTTTTGTGACTTAGCAGTACAGTTTCATGTACCATTAATCTTTAGAGGGAATGAAGATCAGGAGTGTGGATTTCCGAGTCTGGTTCGCGCGAGCTTTTCCCTTCCTCCCGCGAGCGTCCGCGAGGCTAAACCTAGCGCCACCGCCCGCCCACCCCTCCTCCTCCTCTCCCCCTCCCTCGCCTTTGCCAGGGGGCCCGAGTGGGCAAAGCCCGATCGTCGCCGGCGGCGGCGAGGTCCTCTTGTCTCCTCGCGCGGGGGGAACGGCGCAGGTTGGATCTCTCGGGCCGGGACGCGGTGCTCGTTGCCGGGCGTGGCGGCGCAGCGGCTCTCCGGCGTGGGCCTGCGATGGTGGCGTGGCGGCGGCGTGACAGGCGGCAAGGAGGAGGTGCAGACTGGTGGGTGGTGTCGGCGGCGGCTGCTGCCCTGCAGCGCCCTGGCGTCGACTCTGGCGCTGCGGGTCGAGTTCGACCAGGTCGCGGGCGGCCCTCTCTCTGTGGCTCGGGTGGGGGAGGGGGGCGGCGCGGCAGCGGTGGCGGTGAGCGTCCCCGTTCAGCCCGGCCCTTTGCGGCGAGACGGCGGCGCTTGGCACGGGGAGACCCCCCTACCGGCTTCCCTTGGGCGTGGCGGTGGCCGATCTAGTTCCCCTTCCCCTTCTTTGTCGTGCAGCGGCGACAGGTGCGCCCCGGCTGGTCCGGGCCTGTTGCTTAGGGGGCGAACATGGTTTCGGGGGGGGGGGGGGGCGGGCTGGTGGACGGGGGCGCTTCTGTGTGCCCCGTCGCCGATCTTGGCCTTGGGCTGCTCCGTCACCTCCCCCTTCCCCCGGACCGGCATATGGTCACGGTTCCTCTCGTGGCAAGGTGTTCGCCGGTGGCTTCGGAGTCGGCTGGGGGCATAGATCTGGCCAAAGGTGTGCTCTTTGGTGGCTGTCGCGGTGGTCTGGTGGCAGGGTGGCGGTCCTGGCGGTGGGAGGCACGTATGTCATGGGCGGACTGCGCGTCTCGGTTGCGGACGCGCAGGCATGGCTGCTTGGGCGGCATGGCTGCGAGTGGTTGGCGGATCGGGGATGCGACGAAGGGGTTGAAGCACTGGGGTTCATCACCTGTCCAGTTCGTGCACTGGCCGACGGTGGCGGCGTTCGCGGATGTCGTGTTCCTTTTTGTAGGCTCCGTCGTGGTGCTCCTTCTCGTTCGTCTCGCTTCGGGTGAAAACTTGATCCTTGGACCGGACGGTGGCGACATTCCGTGGTCGTACCCTTCTTGGAGGCATCGTCTTGGAGCCCTCAGTCCGGCGTGGTTCGTCACACACCCTCCCGGACGATTGCTCTTGGTGGTCTCCTTCGGCGCTAAGCGGTTCCTTGTTTTGCACATCTTGAGGGTGTGTTTCGTTGCCCGGCTTCCTTGTATCTCACCTTGGGTATGTGTGGTGTGCGTTTGTATCGTTGCTTTGGATGTAAGTGGTTGTTGGCTTGTTGCTTTATAATATAAAGCGGGGGAAACCCCTTTTTCTTAAGATCAGGAGTGTCACAAGATGCCTGCATGTAACTTTGAATCCAGTCAAAGCCATGTATGAACCAATCTTGATTGAATGATGATACTCTTTTCTGACCTCTTGTATGGTCATCCTAGTTTAGCAGGCCAACATTGATTGGTTACAGCCATCAGAAGGAATGATTACAGCCATCAAAAGGAATGATTAGTTACACCCACCAGGTTATTCAAATGCTCACATTGCCTTTCTTGTCATCTTGGAGAAAGCCATATCTTTTCCGCAGCCCATAGAGAGCATCACTGTGCAAGCATCTTCGGGAGTACAATGGCAATCAAAACTGGGAGGTCCTTCCCTCTCGATGTCTGAACAAATAATCTCTACTCCTAATGGAGCAGTTGGTGAATAGTCCACACGGTTTTTTTTCGCTGGTTTATTTTCGTCATACTCCCACCACCGATTTTTTTCGTCGTCGTACGACCTGTGCACTACCCTCGAACGAAAAAACCCGCTACATCAAAAACCGCTGGTTTCGCTCCCTCGTTCACGCAGCTGATCTATCTCCGCCCCTGCCCGAAACAGCAGATCGATCTCCGACGCCGCCCGATCGCACGCCCGATCCAACCCTACGCCCATTCCGCGGCGGATCCATCCCTGGACCGCGCCGCGGCGGATCCATCCTGCGCCGCGCCGCGGTAGATCCATCCCTGCGCCGCGCCGATCCATTCCTTCGCCGTCGCGGTTGCAGGAGGCGGCTGACTGCTGTTGAATCGGGCGAGGAAACGGGGACGCGATCCCGCGTGTCGTGTTCGCCGGCGATCACGACCCCGATCCGACGGCGCCACCCTGTGACCACCCACAGGTTCTCAACGTAATGCAAGTTCATACACATTATTTTGTACTTAATATTACATACTGAAGGCCATACAAAAAATCGTCTCAGGAGGCGGTGAACTGCCGTGGGATCGCTTCAGGAGACGCGAAGCGATCTGCTGTGTGATCTCTTCAGTAGACTGTAAATCCCCTGGTGATCCCCTCCTGGACGCGCCCAAGATCCAACTTGTGCTGTACGTATTGCAATTTTATACTCAATAATCGCTCATTACTTAATTTACTCAATATTTGCTGGAGCATGGTAGGCCAAACAGCAGTAAAGAAAATGCATATTTGAGATGGTTGCAAGTGCTTACTTGGAATGCTCAAAACTGCAGTAGTGGAAACAGCAGCAACACCCTGGCAACCAAACAAGAAGCGATGTTGAGAAATATATAATTACCCATAATAACATGTTAGAGAAATGGTATGCACCTACATAGCAGAGTAGCAGTATGAGTGGGGAAAAACATGAGAAAGTTTGCCCCAGTCGATTCTATTAACACGACACAGCTCACGTTGATAAGAATGGAAGGAACAAATGAAACCATGTCTTCGAGTGCTTCAACCTTCTCCATAGGGAATGAGCTATAGAGATCCTCAACATCACTAAATTCATCAAAAATGGATATTATGACAGCTAAGCAGGAAGAAAATCAGACCTGATTAATATGATGGTAGATAACTTCAGTTCACAACCAATTGTTAATATGATGAAATCTTTGCGTGTAGGTATGTATGGGGAATCCACAAAGCAAATCTGCGGAACATACAACATCGTCAGGTGTCCCTAGAGGTAAATCTTTGACTAAAATTTTTCCCATGATTTAATACTAATTATTTATCGAATTTATCTCGCTTACTTGTATGAATGACACTCAGATGGGCCGACACTTGAACCATCTGGACAACCGATTCTTCCGGATAATGAACTTGTGGGTACTGAAGGTGTAGGATATCAGACGGCTGGGACAAACGTTGTTGATAATCACCCTATTAGTCCAGGTATGAGGCTGTGCGGATATAGTACTCGTCATTTTATTATCTTATGTTCTTGACTTCAATCTCGGTAACTTGTATGAACCATGCTCCAGGCCACTCCATACCTGAACAGACCGCGGACCCGGTCGTTCCCCAACCCAGTGATTGTGATATCACATGTGATCAGCAGCCTCCCGATTTGATCTCACGTGAGCAAAAAACATATTGAAAATGAGAACCGGCAAAAAGAACAGCATAATAACAATATCATTCTTATAGAGATCGTGTTGCATATGTTCAAGAACAGCATAAGAAAAATATCATTTTGCTTTTGTTTTGTTCCAGATGTTCTTGATGTGTCTCCGATTGATGGAGGAATACACCTGTACACTATGTCAACTGCTCAAGTTTTATCCCAAACCGTTTCAACATCCGAGCACATGACTACAGGATCATTTGACAACGTCACCAAACAACCTAAAAAAGGTATCTTATCTGATGAAAAAAGGGAGCAGATAAACGCCAAGAGGCGAGCTACTTATCGCCGGAAAAAAGAGGAGGAAGCAAAGAAACTTGAGCATGAAAGTCAAGCTTACCTTTCAATTTCTGGTATGATTGTTTTGTTTATAATGAAAACAATGTGCATTCCTGCTTTGACTACCCTCACAACTTGCTGAATCTATTACAAGATCGTCTATTTACTTTTATGAACCAATTTCAGATCAGTCCATCACTGAACAGACCGGATTTGTTGTTGCTCCTAAAAGCACTGATATTGATATCACACGTGTACCGCGGCCTTACGAACTGAACTCAGGCTAGTATAAAACATAATGAGTACTCTCTACTCTTCGGATAGCACTAATCTTACCCGTTATGACCACTATCGGTTATTTTTACATCAAGCAGGCAACCCGGCAACCTCGTCAATGTTTGTGTCTCTCGGTTGTCTCACTGAAGAGTGTGCCGCAGCCTTAGCACAACGTGTAAACGGTACTACAAGATTCGTCTACCGTTGTGAACCGTATCTATCTTTTAGAGGTTGTGTTGCAGATGTTCATTATAAATACTATGAACATTATCATTTTGCTTTGGGTTTGTTCCAGAAACTCTAGATGTGACTCATATATATGGAGGAAATCCTGTAAACATCAATGGAACTCCTCAAGTTTTAACCCAATCCGGTTCAGCATCCAAGCACATTACTACAGGATCTGTAGTGAGTGTCTCCAAACCTTCTAAGAAAATTATCTTGTCTGATGAAAAAAGGGAGCAGATAAACGCCCAGAGGCGAGCTGCTTATCGGAGGAAAAAAGAAGAGGAAGCAGAAAAAATACAGCATGGAAGTCAACCTGACCTTTCAATACCTGGTATGATTGGATGATTTTAAATCAAGACACTGTACATTGCTGCATTCACTACTCTCACACCTTCATGCATCTATTACTAGGTGACAAGAGGGACCTAATTAATGCGCGGAGGCGGGCAACGTATCTTAAGAACAAGGAAAATGCTGACATTAACAAGGAACACATGAAAGCTCCGTTGATAGATGGTTCTCGAAAAAAGCATGATGACGCCGCCGGCGGTCATCTCCATCAAAATATGAAATCCGTTGACATGTCTGGTACGACTATTTCTATATTACAGTCCGACGTCTATTGATTATACTCCCTCTGTTGATAACATTATGATTATTATCTGAGAATCATTGAGTATGACATCTGCAACAATAATGCAGGTGTGCAAAATGTGACACGGAGCGCTCTCGGTGATATCACTAATGGGGTACAAGCTGAGTCTAAGCTTGTTGTGGACAAAAATACCCAGATCAAGGCTCTAGGGTGAGCTACCGTGATGCACAAAGATGATAACCTTCCTGCCCTTACAAGTTCAGGTTAGAATGATTTTTGATTCAGCTCCCTTTTGATAGTATATATATTCCTAATGTTTTTGTCTACATATTTTTAATAAGTAAGCATGCTAAAGAAGCTTTATAAACTCAGTGTTCCACCTATCGCTCATATGACTTTTGAATAGACATTAAGACCTTATGAAAAATAAACGTAAGGAGTCAGATGAAATGACCTACATAATCTGCTGGTACCTTTTGTATCAATTACCAAATAATGTGGTACTAATTAGCGTTTTATACTGTTGTATAACCAGCCGACCCAACTAGGTCCACCTATATGTCATTGTCACAAGATGATGCGGTCTTGCCTCATACCACTACAATCACAGGAGATGTCATTCATGATAACCAACTACCTAGGAAGCAGCGTGGTAAGCAGCGCATAACTAACTTAACTCATGATCAAATGGAGCAATCAAACGCGCGGAGGCGAGCAGCATATCGGAAACATCTAGAGCACGGAACTATCGATCTTGAAGAAAAAAACAGCACGCTGCGAGAATGGAGGGCATGCAGCAAAGCGAAGCGGGAGTTAAGTGCAAAAAGAAAGGCAGTTTATGCTTCCAAAAAAAGACCCCGTGCAAAGAATCCCTCGCACTCCCACGTCCAGACCTAGCAAGCTTATCCCAGACAAAACCCCTCTCTCTGGCGTCCATAGATGATTCATCTGATGGTGAGCCTCTGACGATCATGCAGAATTTCATTGGCGATACCAATGGTATGATAATTCTATTGTCACATATTTGTGCTCATTCTCACCAACCATCATCTGACATGACGCTGTCTATTGTCACAATCGTCTGGTACATAATGCAGACGACATTGATGGGTTCCGAGACTGCATCATGGGCGATGAGACGACACCATCCGACTTTATGGATGAGGAGTACTACATGTTTCGCGGGGAAGGTATTCTTAGCTATAAACTTTGAGTTCGTGCATCTTTTACATTATTATAGTTCGTATTTAATAATGTTTCGAACATCATGTTTCAACAAATTCACGTAGGATCCGATAATGACACCTTGGAGGATGACGAGGAAGCGATCATGTCGTCTGCTATACCTTCCAAGGATGATCCATTAGACTTTGTCTACACAAACATCCCAGACACCACTCACATCCTGAAGCTCGACGCAAACTGCAAACACTGCAAGGCCAAAAAGTTTGTGTCTGAGACTGATGGTTTCTGCTGTCGCAGTGGCCAGATCGAACTTAAACAACCCGAGCCAATCCTAGAGCTGATGAGGCTATGGTCAAGCATGGATGCAGACTCTATACATTTTCGGCAGAACATACGCTTCTTCAACGGGCATTTCGCCTTCACAACCCTTGGCGTCAGCCTTGATGAGAACTACACAAACATGAAGTCTGGGGTGCACATTCCAGGCACACGGCACCATCTACCATAATGTGCATTCGTTCGGGCCTAGCTCCCGTCCTGAGCATCTGCAGTTGTACTTCTTTGATGATGACCCAACCATCACTCATCGTAAGGCCACCAAGAAACTAGACCAGGATGTCGTGAAGAAGTTAGTAGACATACTCAAAGAAAACCCGTACTCCCAGCAATTTAGGAGTTTGGGTGCACACAAGGACAACCTGGATGATTACAGGATAGACCTAAACACCGATAAAAGGCTTGACCAAAGAAAATATAACAGACCGTTGTCATCTGAGGTCGCTGCAATTTGGGTTGAGGGCAATGACATAGCTAAAAGGTTTGACCGGAGGATAACACTTTGTGGTAACAACAACGAAAGGCACAGTATACGTGTGACCTCCGGAGCATATGACCCTTTGTCTTATCCACTATTCTATCCAAGGGGGAACTAGGTTGGCATCCGAAGCTACCTAAACATGATGTTCCTTGGGAGGTTGTACTAAATCCTCAACTGGTCCATGATGATGATGAGGATGCAGGTATCCCGTCTGTGTCCCATTTTGCTAGAAATATTATTTTATTTGTCGATTATATCCTCATTTTGATGGTACTCAATGATGTGCAGAGGGCAACAGCAGGTTGTGCGTCTCTGTCAAGAGACTACTACTGTTACATGCTGCAGACACGGCCTGCGATCTTTAATCCCATACTCTGTGGAGCACGCCTGTTGCAGCAATGGGCCGTCGACATGTACGTCAAGATTGAAAGTTGTCGGTTAAGGTGGTACAGGAAGAACCAGACGCAGATTCGTGCTGACTTGTATAAAGGGGTTGTTGATGCGATCACATCGGGGGAGACACGAGCAAGCGCTGTTGGGGTAAGAATAGTTCTCCCTGGAACATACCCTGGTGGCGACCGCGACATGAAGAAGAGGCATATGGATTCCATGGCAATTGTACATACATACGGGAAGCCTGACATCTTCTTGACCATGACTTGCAATCCAAAATGGGAAGAGATAACGAATGAGTTGCTGCCTGGTCAGACGGCGCAAGACCGACCTGATATTGTGGCTCGCGTGTTCTTTGGCAAACTAGAGGCTATGAAGGACATGTTGTTCAAGAAGCACATCCTGGGTGTTGTTATCGCATATGTATATGTTGTCGAGTTTCAAAAAAGGGGCCTCCCACACGCACATTTTCTGTTGATCATGGACTCAACATATAAACTTATCGTCCCTGAGCAGTATGACCGACTCATTTCCGCAGAGCTCCCAGACAAGCAGAAGTATCCGAAATTGTATGCAATGGTGGTAAAACATATGATGCACGGACCGTGCGGTGCTCTAAACCCGAAGAATGTTTGCATGCAAGAAAACAAATGCAAATGCAGATACCCGCGGTCGTTCAATGAAAACACAACACAGGGGAAGGACTCGTACCCAGTTTATCGACGTAGAGACGATGGAAGGCGTGCTAAGGTCCGAGGGAAGATGTTAGATAACAGATGGGTTGTCCCTTATAACCCATACCTTCTGCGGATGTTCAATTGCCACATCAACGTTGAGGTCTGCTCGAGCATAAAGGCCGTAAAATATCTTTACAAGTACATTTACAAGGGCCATGATAAGGCTTCTTTCAGCATCGACCAGCCCGACGCCGATGGTAACATTGATGAGATCAAGAGATACGTTGACGCAAGGTGGATCACCCCTCCGGAGGCTATGTGGAGGATATTTGGCTTTCGACTTTGCGCCAACTACCCTCCTGTATTGCAGTTGCCTCTTCATCTCACGAATATGCACAGGGTCGCATTCAATGCCCAGGCTGACTTGAAAAATGTTGTCGCCTCAGAAAATAATTCAAAATCCATGTTAACAGAGTATTTCAAGGCTAACCAGGAACACCCTCGGGCTAGAAATATATTGTACAAGGATTTCCCCGGAAGCTTCACGTGGCAGAAGAAAAAGAAGTTTTGGAAGCCGTGGGTCGAACGTTTTCAAATAGGTCGCATCGTGTCTGCCAATCCTGCCGAGGGGGACCGAGATACTATCTGCGTGTGTTGCTAAACCATGTTACGGGCAAAACATCCTTTGACGACTTGCTCACCGTGGACGGCGTGCTATGTGGGAGCTTTAGAGAGGCTTCTGAAAGGTTGGGACTCATCGAGGCAGACAACACGCTGGACGACTGTCTTACTGAGGCTGAGCAGTGGGCGATGCCATGTTCTCTTAGGAGGCTCTTCGCAACCATCTTGGTGCACTGCGAGCCAGGCGACGTGCGTGGTTTATGGGATAGGCACCTCGAGCCTATGTCAGATGACTATCGTCGATCACGCACGTCCCCTGACGAGGTGGAGCAGATGGTGTTGCTAGACATTAGGGGTATGTTGCAGTCCATGGGTAAAGACATTGTAGATTTCGCTCTTCCATGCATAGATGATGCGTTTGACCCAACAGAGGGCGAGGCAAGAGAGGTCGTCGAGGAATCAACAGTTGAGTTCGACATGGATGACACTAAGTTGGCATCTTCCCTGAACTTGGAACAGAGGGTCGCATTCGACGAGATATTAACGGCTGTTGAACGCGGTGATGGTGGTGTATTCTTTGTTGATGGGCCTGGAGGTACAGGTAAGACCTTCCTATACAGGGCGATGCTTGCAAAGGTGAGGAGCGAGGGCAAGATTGGTATCGCTACCGCGACGTCGGGTGTCGCCGCTTCTATCATGCCTGGCGGCAGGACTGCCCACTCGAGGTTCAAGATTCCATTGAGTTGCGATGATGGATCCTCGTGCAGCTTCACCAAGCAGAGTGGGACCGCCAAGCTTCTAAGGATGGCCTCATTGATAATATGGGACGAGGCCAGCATGACGAAGTGACAAGCGGTCGAGGCATTGGACAATAGCATGCGCGACATCATGGGAATACGTGACCGACCCTTTGGAGAAAAGACTGTTGTTTTTGGCGGGGACTTTAGGCAGGTGCTTCCGGTCGTTAGAAGGGGGTCGCGGGGCCAGATAATTGATGCAACCCTGCGAAGTTCTCATCTGTGGAAGGGTATGCGGCAGCTTCGGCTCATCACCAACATGAGGGCTCATAACGACACGTGGTTCGCAGATTACTTGCTAAGGGTCGGCAATGGCACTGAGGATGTAGATAATCAAGGCAACATACTACTCCCTGAAGATATTTGTCTGCCGTCTACAGGCGAGGTTGACGACCTGGAAAAACTTATTGACCACGTGTTTCCGAGTCTAGATGACAACATGTCTGATTCTAATTACATGACATCTCGAGCAATCCTTTCCACGACAAATGACAATGTCGACAAGATAAACATCCGCATGATAGAGCGTTTTCATGGAGATGAAGTAATATACCATAGCTTTGACAGTGCGGAGGACGACCCATATGGCTACTACGCTCAGGAGTTTCTGAATGGATTGACTCCTAATGGTCTTCCTCCGCATGCACTCAAGCTAAAGCTGAACTGCCCTGTCATACTTCTAAGGAACATTGATCCAGCTAATGGACTGTGTAACGGCACTAGGCTTGTTGTAAGAGGTTTTGAGAGGAACACCATTGATGCAGAAATCGTGATTGGACAACATGCTGGCAGGAGGGTCTTCCTTCCTCGAATACCTCTCTGCCCATCTGAAAACGACATGTTTCCGTTCAAGTTTAAGAGAAAGCAATTTCCAATAAGGCTTAGCTTTGCTATGACCATTAACAAGGCTCAAGGGCAGACCATCCCGATTGTTGGTGTCTATCTACCCAATCCTGTGTTCTCTCATGGTCAGCTATATGTTGCTTTGTCTCGAGCCACTGCGAAGAGAAACATAAAGATACTCATTCAGAATGAGAAGCCGGAGGAGAAGGCCAACAAGCTAAAGGACAATCCAAAGAAGCGAAAAAGAACGACTGTGTCCTTACTGACCTCAATGAAGAACATCGTCTACAAGGAAGTTCTTACAGGCTGAAGTTTGGTCTTAATAGACTGGCAGGTTTAGTACTGACAGAGCATTTACTCTTGCGATGGTCAATATGAACCTTAATTCGTCTATTTACATATATATTTCTATTTTGATATTTTGAAATTCGCAGTTAAAGATATTCTACAAGCGTACTTGTTCATGCTTACTATGTGATTCAGATATAATGATTGGCAGGATAAAGACCTGGAACATGCAATGAATCTTTTGTATTACGGCAATTTAACATATCTGTTGTTATTATTTTGGTATTTTGATAGTATGTTTGAATGTAAGTTTATGGACGACCTTATTATCCTATGAAATCATCCGCTAGGTCAGCACTATATAATTCTGATTGGTGCTGTAGCAGGAGGGAAATTGTGTAGGTTGTGAAGTTATTTTTTGCATATGTACTTCAAATAAATAATAAAATGATAGCCTGCGTACTTGCGAATAAGTTTAAATGGCCGTGCGACTTTGGAAAATGTGACAACTCACATGCAAATATTTATCTTTCAATGTTAGCAACTGAACTTTATTATGTTTATTCAACAAGTCAAATATTAATAATATTGCCTCGGATTTGTGACTTTGCAAGTTGCCAATTTTTCCTGTATGTGACATTATTTCTCCTTTTGCCGGATTGCTTATGTATATTATTCTTTTGTTGTTTTGTAATCAATCATTTACTACATCTAAACTAGGCTTTGTTTTCCTACATAAGTATTGCACACTGCATGGGTCACTCCGTTGTTGTAAAATTCACTGGAGTGTTCTACATTAGAGAAATATTTATGATGCGGCCCCAAAGCAGGCACAGTCAATGTTATTTATTTTTGTCCTGTATATAGTCTCTTATTTGCCCCTTATTTGAATTTTATAATCCTGGCTTTTCAATACATATCTAAACAGACATGATGTGTTTCTAACTACTTAGTTGCAGGTTTGGCACAAGTAAACGGATGGATGCGTGTTGACATCTTCATGATCTCACAAATATTTCCAGTAGTATTATTTTCCTTTCATTGTGCCATATTCTGTCAGTTGTTTTTCCTATTGCGTGTATCTTGCAGATAAATAAGAGTTTTAATGAATTGTTGGAACCTGGACAGTACCACAATTTATAACCACCTATTATTCTGCCACGAAATGTACATTTTATAGCATATCAGGTGCGCTTCTTTCTGTTCGTGCCTTCAAAATATCAAACCAGAGGACATCTACTAATATATTTCTGTAGCTCTGTTGCTTCCGATGGTACATGAGCTATCACTGTGGTTCATGTACTAATATATTTTTGTAGCTCTGTTTGCATGTGAACATTGTATACATGGCATGTACTATGAAAGAACAGTATGTACATGTCGGTATGTGAACATGATAGTGCAGCCCGGAAAAAATAAGTGCAAGAACCACTGGAATTCAAGGTGCCAATATACAAAAGTGAAAAATCTAATTAATCTCATCCCTTCTACTTAAAAAGAACATACTTATTACTGGATGTGAGTAGAGCGGCAGCTCGCTTTCTCTTTGCAACTCCCTACATTGAGCCGGTGTGCATTATTTGCTGCTGCAGGGGCGTGTAGGCGGCAGCATACATGGTGATTCTCTACTGCAACAACTTGCAATGCAAGGTCTTTGCCGAGGAAGATTCAGGGCATCTGGGAACGATTGCTTTTGCTTGCCCTTGATCTATTAGATAAGCACACGCTGCCAATATATTTTTGGCTTGCATAAAGAGTACTCTTGTGCAAGAGTTGCAACTAACAAGACCTTCCGATGTACTTTTTTGATCCAAAGTTCTACTTATTCTTTTGCGGGTGCCAAAGGTATACTAGATTTTCCTTTTTTTTACTTTCACATCTTCAAATCAGTTGCTTGTGAATTGATGCGTGTGGTATGACTCTATGGTGCACTTCAGTGCACTATTGTTATTGTAACCACTAGAAATATAGCTATATTGCCAATATAGTTGAAATGTGAATTGAAAGATTGGACGTTGCTTTGTGTCATAGCTGAAAAAAGAAAAATGACAGTTGACTGTACTCATTTGACAAATTGTGATCTCGCATCTCTTATTTCGGTTCTGTAGCACAATGCGAAAACCATGCTAAATAAATCACATCGATTAAATATAAAATATTTATGTACCCGTTGCAACGCACGGGCAATTTCATATTTGGGAAATAAATTAATTGTTTCTTTCTATATATCTGGAGGCAAAGTTTGGAAAGGAGACATAAATTAGGAAATATATGATCCGGCTTTGATACATTTGCCGAGTGGAGCATGCGACCAAAATAATTTTATTCCATATTTTCCTGTAGTTTTTTTTATGGAATATTGTAATTACGGAAGGATATGGGCCACCTTCCAAAACGTTATAGTGTCCAATCTCCCGGTCCGGCCTACCATACGTTCAATGGGTTTCCCAGTGTGGCCATTAATATTCACTTAATCGGATTTGTTTATAAGGAATGTTAAATTATGCTTCTTCCGATCGGGAAAGGGAAACATATATAATAGATATATGATCCGGCGTATATTTATTTGCCCAGTGGAGTATGGAAGGAAAATATATGCTTGTCCTTTTATTAGCAAGGATTTGTAATGGAAACATGCACGGAGTATGGAAGGAAGATATATGCTTCCCCTCCGATCAATGATCTACTACATCTAAACCTCTTCGCTATGTTTTTCTGCACAAATATTGCACACTGCCTTGGTCACTTCGTTCTTGTAAAACTAGACTCCACTAAGTGTTCTACATTAGAGAAATATATTTATGATGCGGCCCCAATGCAGACTGTATGTTTACTTATTGTCGTGATCTTTGTACGTCGATGCCTACACCCTACAGCCTGAGCCACTTGACGACCAATCTGTATTTCGATGTTAAAAATATACATGCAGATACGTTAATTATAATGTGGCATCGAATCCCATGATAATAAGTAAATGAATATAAAATTGTGATTTATTTGATATCTTACTATCGTATCTGCGTCGAGCACAACCCAGCGCCTCTATTTCCGGTGAGGTCAACTATCCAGAATCCTCCCGCATCTTAAATCCATTGACGCTTTTCTATTATAGGCTTTGTTCTATGTAGATACCGAAATTAGCACCGCTAAACTTTTAATCTGGAAATACCACTATAGAGTACTTTGCCCTGTAATTAGAAAGTCTTCCTTCGTTGCCGCGCAAGTACTTCTCTTGCATTCCCTGAGATATAAAGTATATACTATCTCTACTTCCTAATCAGTTTGAAAGATTAATTCAAACTATGCATGCTCCTAAGAAGGAGAAGTTCTTTATTATCTTGCATGTACTTTCACCAGAATGATTATTTTCGTTATACCTCACTGACCAATGATGTCAGGCTTTACTTCGTCCGAAATCAGCACATACCAGCTAGCGAATATTCAACATAAAAATATGATGGTTATAGGCACATACCTTTCATTGCCTTTAATCTTCAAGTTCTCCTCGATCTGCTCTCTACCCATGTTCGAACATGATCCAAATTTCTCTTTCATGCTCATGAGTTTCTGATAACACGCTGAATTAACTTTTATGTGTTCCTGAATAGAGTAACCAAATTAAGTGAAAATGGGTTTTCTTCTTGACTACATAAAGTAGAAGACGGTACCAGCATTTTCCGACAAAGAGGGAGGGGGAGGAAATAATTTATCATTAAGCTACTCTAAGGGAGTCACATCTTTTAGATTCATCTTTAAATGTAAGGAGAAAGCTGTGATAATGTAGCCATAGAGGAACAAATCCAAAATACACAAAACAAATACATTGTAGCTATCATGAGTTTTGTTGTTGGGGTCAGGCAATTGAAGATTGTGGTCATAAATGCAGTAAAGCATGCCTCTACTTATGAGAGAACAACTAAAATTACAATAAACTCCACACTGATTATAAGTATATTGTTCGTACAAAATGCTAAAAAGGAAAATAGGTCTTCATAAATTGAAGATAGTTCAGCCACATCAGATTCAGCACTACACATAACTCGCGTACATATATGCATTGTTAAATACACTTGCTAATCACATCAATACAAAAATTTCCTTTTGAGGTTTTGCAGCTCTTTGGAAATAAAACAAAAGCGACCAAAGGGCAGCTTCGAATACCTTGCCTGCGGAGACCATGCATGTCCAGCAATGAACCTCACCAGGACTCAATCATTTGGCATGAACAGATTGCTGGGCTGCAGCACACAACAAGAAGAACCAGTTCAACACGGAGTTAATTTGAAAAAACCAATGTCCAAGACAGTTTGTAGTTAACAAAAATTAACATTATTGTTTCAGCTAACAACAAAAATTAACATTATTGTTTCAGTTAACAACTCCTTTCTTGCACGGACATGTATTATGTGATCAAGCAGTAAAAAGCATTTAAAGGATTATCTAAGTACAAAATTTAGAGAGAAAAACAAAACTTTCAGACCATGAACCACCGGTCTTCACAAAATAAGTTGTCCGAGGTTACTTATCTGCCTACGAGAGCGTGTACTGCACGTCGATGATGCCCATTTGCTCTATAGGATCCTGCACAATTTACAGATGTTTTTCCACTATCATGCGCCCATGGACGAGGCACCTTTAGAAGTGTTTGGCATATTATGCATCTCCGAAAATATTTAAATCAGACCCCATGCGTGGAACAGCTTGTTCTGCCTGATATATGTGTGCAACATGTCAGATGCAAATAATTCAATCAACTAATTATTTAGTCTAATCAGCATTGTGCTAAGCAATCAATCAATCAATTTATGTATTGGTTCATATGCCAACACATCTACAAACATCCCTGGTAAATACTGGAGCCAACACCTCCACAAACCCGTGTGAGCTGCAACCTCCACACACAGAATTGCCTGCTATTGATTGAAGAGGAAGAGTAGCTATACCTGGTACGGCTCTATGAACTGTTCTCATCTGCGTCGACCGCATCCGAAGCCTCGACGGCCACCATCCTGCTCATGTCGCTGGCACGGCAGGCTCGACAAAGGGCGGGTGT
Source organism: Triticum urartu (assembly GCF_003073215.2). Taxonomy (NCBI): domain Eukaryota; kingdom Viridiplantae; phylum Streptophyta; class Magnoliopsida; order Poales; family Poaceae; genus Triticum; species Triticum urartu. The sequence continues at coordinate 576,620,901 of NC_053022.1, read as the reverse complement.
CGATTTGGGGAGAGGAGGACTCGGCCACGAGGCGGTAGAGGCACGGGAAGGACCCGTCGCCGCTGGCGGCGGCGAGGACAAGTCGAGCACTGCCAAGCGCGGCCGCGAGATTCGCGAGGTCGGCGCGAGCAGGGCAGTCGGCGAAGACGGCATGGGCAGGGAGGCGGCGAGGTGCTTCCCACGAGAGCGAGCGGCGGTCGAGGAGGCCGAAGATCAGGGCGAGGCGGAGGCTGCGGCTAGCGGCGGGAGAAGACTGTCCTTCCACCGCCGGCTGTGGCGACCTTTGTGTGATGTTGGTCGCCGGTTGTGTGCGTCTCTAGCCGCCGTCGGATGAGTGGAGGGGAGTTGGGGAGGGGATGAGATGGGGTGGCGGTGCGAGACGAGGTCGCCGGCTGTGGGGGCGAGAGCGGAGGCGGTGGGGTGGGTGACTCGCCGAGATCTGCCATCGTGAGTGGACTGGGAGTCTGGGAGTGGAGAGAGTGAGGGGATCAGGGGAGGTAGTAGATAGGTGCTGGTTGGGCTTGGGTCGTGCGGGGAAGGAGAGGTTGGGTGCTGTTTTTTTTTTTTTTTGGTTTTTTAGGAGGTAGATTGGGTGCTGGTTGGGCCGTGTTGGTAGCTGATTTGGGCATACAAAAACATATGTATTAAAGTGTATACATATATTAATTAAACATGGAGCATACAAAAAATATATTTTTATACTTATTAGATATATTCAAAGTATCACACAAAAACACAATTTTGAGAGAAGAAACCGAATATACTTGGTTTGTGTTGGATTGCTTGCATGCTTTTATCTTTCGTCGGACAATTTTCCTTAGCCTATATAAATAAACTAAAATGATTCAAGAAATTTCAGATGACTGCTTATTTATATATGAACATTATAGTTGGTTGTTTTCTCCGAGATAAATGCAACATCTTTTTTTATAATATGAAAAACGGGTTTTCTATTTTACAAAATAAAATAGTTGTGTTAGTTTCACTTTTATTTTTATTATATATATTATATATGTTTTTTTCATCAGAGATAAAAAGTGATGGGTTCTGACATACACACTGATGTAACGATGACTGACCTAACTGAAACACTATGAGAAGAGGTGCATATAGCTAATCTTTGTATGTATGTTATACATGATAATACAAAAGGTGTATTCTTTATGTATTTTTTTCAGAATATAGGAGACATAGATATGGAATTTGGAGATGCACAAAAAGAATCCATCGACAAGGGTTCCGAAGTGACGTCACTAAAATGGGGCTTCATCAAATTTTTTACAATATAATGATGTGGAAGCGGTGTTATCTCATAAAAAATCAAAAAAGGATGCCAATTTAAATGTTACCGCGCAAGGTATTTTTTTCAATGTTGTTATAGATCTTTCCTTCGTCATATTGCCTAATTCACTCGTTTTTTTTATCATGCCGACAGATTATGTTTGTACTTATTGTTAATTTTCCATTTTGTGATCACTTTACATTACAAGTGAAGTGAACTTCAATTATTATGCACTTGTGACCATGTTACATTGTCTCTACATATGGTTTCTACCTGTGAAATATCTTTACATAACTTTAGAAAAATATTTCAGAAGCCCGTGACAACGCACGGGCATTCTACTAGTACTCTTAATCTTCTAGTGCTACTACATTTTTCAGGCTTTGGATATTTTAACTGTCAGCTGGGAGATGAGGTGAGGTCAGGTTAGGTCTGACATAGTGAAAGTATGATACTGAATCTCAAATATCCTTCATGTTTTAAATTTGCATAGCCCTCTGTAAAATTGGCTTGCGGTGATAGAGAATGAAGAGAACCGGAGTGTGGATATTGTGACAGACAACTTCATACAGAAAACACCACGGGGGAACTTTTCAGAGGCATCGGTCATCAGCATTGGTCTTAATTTTTTTAACAATAGTATTAGTGTATGAAGAAAAGTACTATACTGAAGATAGAATTTACTGAATCCTAGTAGTCACTTTTTTTATACTGTGTAATACCTCGATAAATAATTTGTTATACTGTTTGGTGCCTTGATAAATAAACGAAGTGGCTCACTGCAGTTTAGCAGTATGTTAAGAGGGCAAGAATGAACTAGAAAAGGAAGCAAAATTCTCACAAACCACTGGTCCAAATCGGTTGGAACTTCCCCAGATCTTTACTGGGCACATATACGATTTTCTAGGTATTTTCTAAAATGTTGAAGTTTGAAGCAAAAAAATTTAAAATTGCCAACTAAAAAAGGCACTTTCTAGCAACTCGTTGGTCCAAGCCGGCTGAAACATTTAAGATTCATGAATAGTTACACGTATGATCACACCACAAACTTTCATGCAAAAGATATTTATACATTATACGCCCGCAAGCTGTTCGGCGGTTTGCCAAGGTACAAAATAGACTCCGCCGACGAGTTCTTTTTCCACAATTTCCTTTGCAACTCTGACGATTCGTCGTCCGACGATGAGGAGGAGATATTGACTGCCGTGTTGGTCCATCACCACCTCAACAGCCAGCGGTCGTTGTTCCATGGCTCCACTCAGGGCCACCTTCCGGCGTTGAATCGCAACCGAGAGAGCGGGCATTTCCTTCTTTGGAAGGACTACTTTGATATAACAAACCCGTTGTTCAAACATAAAAAATTCCGCCGCCGTTTCCGTATGAGTAGGCATCTTTTCAATCGTATTAGAGAGGGGGTGGTCGGCTATGATGACTATTTTGAGTGCAAAGAGGATGCCGTCGGCAAGATTGGTTTCTCCTGTTATCAGAAATGCCCTGCCGCCATCCGAATGCTTGCATACGGAGTGCCCGGTGATCTCATTGACGAGTACGTCCGTATGAGCGAGTCTACATGCCTAGAGTCCCTGTATAAGTTCTGCAAGGCTGTTATTGCTGTGTTTGGCCCTGAGTACTTGAGAGAGCCGACAGCTGAAGATACAACCCGTTTGTTGGCGATGAATGCCAGTAGGGGTTTCTCAGGGATGTTTGACAGTATAGACTGCATGCATTGGGAGTGGAAGAACTGCCCTTCTACTTGGCAAGCGCAGTATAAGGGCCATGTCAGGGCTTGCACTGTCATACTAGAGGCCGTAGCGTCTCAAGATCTCTGGGTCTGGCACTCTTTCTTTTACATGGCTAGATCACATAATGATATCAACGTGCTTCAACGCTCGCTGGTGTTTGCTAGGCTTGCCGAAGGCAACAGCCCACCGGTGAACTTTACTGTCAACGGCCACAACTACGACAAAGGATACTACCTCACTACTAGGAAAAGGCCTACTAATGGCGCACCTAATTTGGCCATTAATGGCACATTAGTGGTGCGCCATTAGTATATCTTACTAATGGCGCACCACTGGCGCGCCATTAGTACCACTGGCGCGCCATTAGTACCACTGGCGCGCCATTAGTATCTGGTATACTAATGGCGCACCTCAGATGCGCCATTAGTATATACAACAATGCGCCATTACTATGCCTCCCAGGGGGCCATGTATACCCAGGTGCTTTGGCATACTAATGGCGCACAACAACAAGATGCGCCATTATTAACTTCGGCATACTAATGGCGCGCTGTTTAATGATGCGCCATTAGTATCCTTTGGCATACTAATGGCGCACTGCGATGTGATGCGCCATTAGTATGAATATTAGGTTTTTTTTAATTTTCTGTTTTTTGCACAGGTTACAAAATGTATAATTGGACAAAATATAGACAACACACATCAACAACAGATTCATCGAATACAATAGAAGATTAGTCTCTGAATACAATTCATTATATTAGTCTCCGAATACAATTCATCATATTAGTCTCCGAATTGAAAAGACCGAAGAAAGATAGAACATTATATTACAAGTCTCGAGACCGCGAGTAGCGAGCTTGTCTTCACATTACAAGTCGATATCGATCATCTAAACTACCATCACATTGAAGAGAGCTGCGGTCATCACGATGAGCATCATCACGATGAAACTCGTCTTCATCCGGTTCCTCCAGCGCTCCCTCCCCTCTCCCGCTAGATAGCGGTCGTATCTAGATTCGGCCTCGGCCCTAGTGGTGTACCCTTTGTAACTGTTACCGCTGAATCGGTGAACCTGTCTCCGACACTCCTCCCAGTCGTCGTAGACTCCGGGAACCTTACCCTTGTACACGACATACGACGGCATCGCTATGCAGTAGCCAAACGAAACGTTAGTACCAATTCACAGAAAATACATAACCAATATATAAGTATGCAACAGAACGATCGGAAGAGAAAAGCAAGACATTAATAGCATCGATTACATCTAAGTTGAACGACTCTCGAAACCAAAGAGACATACTACAAGTTCATTAAAGTTTAATTACAACATGAGCCAATCGATGTTTCAGAACTAGACACAGCATCACTGCTTTCGACTCGACTCAAGGGACCGGAGCATGGATGAAGCCGCCGTCTATCGTGGGAGTCATGAAATAACGGTCGTTGTCAGCCTGCATTTGTAGCATTGTGTCGATGTCACTGTTGGACGATTGATTTCTGAGGTAGAACTGCCCCGAGGTACGAAGGACATCTTGATGGATGATTTCCGCAAACTCCGACTGGATGCGAAAGAATTCTTGTCTGATGTCCGCGTCCTGGATTGCCGACACGCTCGCGGCCCAATCTTTGAGTTTACTCGGTAGCAGAAGTTGATGCTGGTCCCGTACGATCGCCCGCATGTGATGGATGGCGTAGTAGGCACCCTTCTGACCGCCAGGCGGCTGCTTGACGCAGCAGAACGTCGTATTGTGGGAGAACACGTGCTTGCCGTACTTACGAATAGGCCTGGTGAAGGTGCCTCCAGATTTGGCGTAGCCGGGGAGAACATCATCAAGAACCTTCTTGACATTTGTGTAGTCTACGTTCGACTGACGGTCCGGGTCGAAATACGTGGCCATGGAATATTTGGGGCTTAGGAGGATGAGCGTGCAATGTGTGTCACTGCAGAAAACACGGAATGTTAAAAGAAAAACGATGGAAATCTAAGAATTCATATGTTACGGGGCAGTTGAGGGGAGGACTTACTCGGGAAAGTAAGGCACGAGGAAGTTATCCTTATCTTGGTTTGCCAGAATGACGCCTTCGAGGTAAGAACTTGCGACTTGCCGGTCCCCAGCGCTGCCCAAAATCTTGGCACGCATGTAGAAGGGTCGACTATCACGATGTCCGGGGTCTTGTCGCGAATGATCCGCATCTCCATACTCAGTGAAAATAGCCGAACGAAGGTGTAGCGCAGCGGATTAAGGTTCAACATAGCGTGGATGTCATCAAATCGCAGGACGATCGTACCCCCGATGGAGTTATCCACAAAGCCCTTGCCCTCTGGCACCTTGGCCGCGAAAACCGGGTATGCCACATCCTTCTCTCTGAGACGCCGCTTCTCCAAAGAAAGAACACTGTCATGCAGACTCCGCATAGCACCGGTTGCAGCATCGAGCATATTTCTCGGTAGCATCGGCCTATCCGCCACATGCAGCCTCCTCATTAAATCCTTAGGTGAAGGTGGCCCGTCCTGAGCACGGATCGTACTCGGTGCCGGCTGGCCCGCACCCTTGTTAGTCTTTCTTTTGCGTGCCTTCTTCTTCTCCTGTAATGGGACCGAGTTCTGCTCACAGACCGCCTTCCTGAGTGTGTTGGGGCTGATAATATTTCGCACCTCGCCTATCTGAGGCTCGGTGAAGTCGGCAGCTGGAGGCGTCTCCTGAGAGCTGAACGGCAGACGATGCCTGTTGCAACTTGGCTTCTCCGCGGTACCAGCTAGATCGCGCACGTCTTTTGTTGGGTTGGGTTCTTGAGAAGGAGGCCCCATGAAGTCGCCACCGTACCCATGATCGGCAAAGTACTGATCGACGTTGGCAAATGTATCGTCGTCGTCGTCGTTCTGATCCTGTGCCATATGCATGTTTGGATCCAGTGGCATAGGGATGTCCGGCACCGTTGCGGCGGTCTTGCCATGGGGCCGACTTGGCGCCGGCACGACTGGCGGTGTTGTCTTTGGGGTGGTGTCCCCCCGCCCCCAAACGAATCTGGCTCTTCGGCCAAAGTAGGGGCCAGCTCAGGCAGGCGCTGAGGGTCATCACGTCATCATCGTCGGCCCCGACGGGTCGAATCAGAGGTAACAACTCGTCGCAGCCTGGCAGCACCCGAACCAGTTGAACCCTAAACAAGTTGGGTGGCATCTGGGTACCGTGGAATAAGGGGTTGCCCGGTTGAACGATTTTGCCCTTGGCGACATCGACCAACTCGTTGTTCACGAAGTGCAGGAGAGTGCACGGAACGTCGGCGGCGCCCTGCGAAAACATGTAGGGCGTCAGGGATGCCCAGTCAAAGGCAAGGAGATGAAGTCCTCAGCCGAGGGAGGCTTAATTAGTTACCATGATGATGGCGTCGAGCTCGGCTAATGTCGAGGCACCGCCAACGGCGGGCGTGCAGTTGACGGAGGGGCCGCTTGCTGCAGAGGTGCCGGCCGGCGTACACCCGGGTGCATTAAGCTCCCGTGCCGGCGTCGGAGACACCAATGCCGCCTCCGCCGGAGACACCAATGGCCCCGCCATCGCGTTCTGCGAGTTGCTGGCCGTGAAGCTAGGAATCGGGGGCGGCCCCTGTTGGCCGCCCGCAATCCACGCACTCAACCCCTGGATCAAGGTAGGCACAATGGCGGTGATCGTCGCTCCGAGTTGTTGTTGCACTTGCTCTTGGACAATCTCCGGAATCCACGTCACCTGTGCCTTGAGTTCTTGAACCTCGCGCGCCTGGCTTTCCGAGCTGGTCTTTTTCTCCTTTCGCCCACCAGTGTTATAGTATGACGACCATTTTGTTGACAAGCCTTTGTCGGCCACACGACCAGCTGACGTCGGCTTACTGAGCTTATCCTTATTCTTCATTACATTCAACGCCCTATTTAGAGTGGTGTCCCAAGGGTTGCTCTTAGTCGACCCCGCGCTATTGCTTTCAGTCGCCTGCGGAAGGAATGTGAACCATTTAGAAATTTGGCTTCATTAATTAGAATGCAACTATATGGAGCTAATTACGCGGGGGTGTATTCCTTACCAGAACAAGCTCAAGCGCGCTGGTCTTCGGATCCGTGGTAAGCTCCTTTGTTTTCGGGTCCTTCTTGTACCGGGCCCTGACAAAGTTCCTGGTCTGCTTGTCACCGTATTTATCGAAGAGGGGCGGTAGGCCTTGCTCGGCACGGACCGCCTCCTCCTTGTCCCATATAGGCTCCGCCACTCTGTAACCGCCGGGACTGAGTGTGTGTTCCCCTAAGTTCAGCTCCCGCATTTCTTTCCCCCACTTACTTGATTCGGAGTTTGCGGTGCTCGAGCAATTGATCTTGAAGTCGTTGTAGTCATCTTCGGTGATCGAAGGATTTTTCTCCTTGATCTTCTCATAACTCTCACCTTTCTCGATCATTCTCTTCACATTGCTTTTCCAAGTAGACAGGGCCGTGCTCATCTTCGTGAGGGCAGCACTATTCACTTTATTCCCTTTGAGGCTTGTGTTTTTAAATTCAGCGGGGAACTTGTATCGTTCGTGTAGCTTCGTGAAGAGGAGGTTGCGCAAATTCCCTCGGTCAGGATGCCTCAGGTTCTCGGTGTTGATCAAGACGGTGCTCCGGAGAATGCACCCAAGCTGAAGCGAGTACCCCTTGACTATTCGTTCGGGCGCCGTTGGATTCCCGTCGGAGTCCACTTCAGTAACTTCCTCCTTGAGGGTGCGGAGCACGGTCGGGCGCCGGTCCTTCCGTTGCCTCTTCGGTTGGCTGCCAATTGTGCGTGCGCCGCCATCATCAGTGGTGGCATCCTCGGCGGCACCATCAGTGGTGGCATCAGTGGGGTCATCCTCGGCGGTACCATCAGTGGTCTCAGGATCGATGGGGAAGGCGGTGTCCTCATACAAGTGAGGTTGTTCCTCCATCTCCTGGGACAGCTGCCAGAATGCCTTGCCGCCCGAACCCCCGGCCTCATCGTTGTCGGCCATGTTTCTCTCTAAATAGGAACAAAGTTTGGTCAAAAAGTTGGTTATTGTCAAGGAACAAGATCATGGTCTCATCATTTAGGGTTTGTCGACACCGAGGCATCCTAAAAGCTAAGCTTTTATCATTAAGGGTTTTCGACGCTGAGGCACCCTAAAAGCCTATGCTTTCATCATTTCAGTTTTTATCGACACCGAGGCACCCTAAAAGCCATGCATTAGTCACAAGTACGCCGGGGCACTTGATCCTACTCAATTAACTACTAAGATACCCCGGCCCATGCATTAGTCACAAGTACCCCATATGTCCTATTTTTAGCAAAGTCATGCTAAAATTCACGGAAAATTTCAGCATGACCTTTGCTGAAAATAGGACATATGGAGTACTCGAATTTGCCGGAACGGAAATTAATCGACATTCCGGCAAACTCTCGGGGTACCTGCAAAATCATTATCCAATGAAGGAATTGTGCCGCACACTGCTGCCTCACACTGCTGCCAAAATCATTATCGGCATGCTGAACTTGTATTTCACTCTGCATAGCTGAACAGTCTAACAACCAGAAATATATAACAAGAACTGCACTGCAACCAGAAAATTTAATCATGGAGATTACACTGAAAATATGGGCTAAATTACACTGTAATTCTAGGGTATATTACACTGACAAATACACTCAAAATATGGGATAAATTGCACTATAATTCTGGGGTATATTACACTGAAAATTCATCAAAAGTTGCTGAGCTTACACTAAAATACATCTGCACTGCAGGGCTTGTACACACAAATTCAGTGAGATGATCTAACACTGACAAAATAAAGGAAACACCTACTGAACCAATACAGGGCTAAAAACACATGGGGATTACACTTAAAAACATCCAGTGAAAGGCACTAGAAAACCATATAGACACAGGAATAAAGCAGAGCTGACTCATTAAATCTGATACACTGAGAAAACCCTAAACTAGGGAAACTAATCACCTGCATCTAACCTACCAGGAGGTAACCGAACAAATTCAAGAACTACAACAGCAGCACGAACCAATACAGAGATATGAAAGCACAAGTTACTAGCATTTGCCTAAAAACTACATAACTAGGATATGAAAGCACAAATTACTAGCATTTTCCTAAAAACTACATAACTTGTGGACCAACTCTCTGTCTGTAACAAGAACTATAACTAGGAAGCTAGCACCAGATGCACTTGGGGATATACTAGTTATGCACTTCACATCCGGATGGCAATTACCTAGTATTTTAAGCTAAAATTACCTAGTAAGTGCTCAATCAATAAGGTATAAGGTAAACTGAATTGACTTGATCACACATGACATTACTGGATTTAGATCTATTGTAGTAAATATAAGTACTTGGATGCTCAGATTTAAAGTAAAATGCACGAGCAGGCAATGCAAACACACAATCAATTGGTGAAAACCATCGACAACCTTGGGACAAATACGTGCATCAAACCTAGATAATCAGTGGACCAATTCTAAGTATGTATCAAGAACTATAGCTAGGAAGTTAGCAATAGTTGAACTTGGGGATATACTAATCATGAACAATCTCTCCTGGTCGGTCCAACTCAAAAATCATACCATTGTCTAAAACTGCTTAATAGATTCAGATCATCTAATTGTGAATCATGTGATTTGGGGTTTCAATTTCAGATCATCTTTTACTTATCAACAAGATTGCAACAGTTGCAGACACCTCACACTAACAGTTTCAGACTTGAATAGATTCAGATAACTAAGAAGAACATATCCGGAGGAGGGAGGGAGGATGGGGGTGCATTACCCTAATGTGCTAAACGACGTAAGCGCGTGCGCGCGAGGGGGAGAGGGGGAGAGGAGGAGGGGGAGCTCACGGTGGCCGTAGGGATAGGGCAGTGGGGCGCGGGGAGGATGTCGGGGACGACGACGACGCAGGGGAGGAGGCGACGAGGTCCGGGTGGTGGTGGTGCTCCGGCGACGGTGGTGTGGACGGGGCGGCATCCGGGCCGCCGGCGACGAGGGCGGCGGGGCGATGGCGTCCAACGAGGTGGGGCGACGGGGAGAGCGGCGCCGACGTCGGGGCCTCAGGCGGCGGTGGTTGGAGACGTCGCGGCGGGGTCGAGGCGGCGTCGGGGCAGCGTCGAGGCGGCAGGGCAGCGTCGAGGCGGCAGGGCAGCGGCGTCGGGAGAGGAGAGGGGAAGGGGATCGAGGGCGAGGGCGAGGGAGTGAGAGGGGCTAGGTTTGGGCCGGGGTGGAAATATGGATGGGGGCGGCACAATACTAATGGCGCACCACCCCTCGGTGCGCCATAAGTACATCCATACTAATGGCGCACCTCACCCTGGTGCGCCATTAGTACATCCATACTAATGGCGCACCTCACCCTGGTGCGCCATAAGTACATCCATACTAATGGCGCACCTCACCCCGGTGCGCCATTAGTATTTGTGTTTAAATATGTTCAAACTTGTTTTATAAGACAGTAATAAATTTTTTATAAGACAGTAATAATTTTTTTTATAAGATGGCTACTGCAACAGTAATATTTTTTATAAGACAGTAATAATTTTTTAAAAAATATCATCAAACAGTAATACCGGTGGAGCGGGGGAGGGTGCGCGGGGTGCGGGGGGTCGGCGGCGGCGCTTGAGTAGGGGAGGGGTGCGGGGGGTCGGCGGCGGCGGTTGAGTAGGGGAATCGAGGGTGCGGGGGATCGGCGGCGGCGGCCGATGGACCGGGGGGTGCTCGGCGGCGAGGGGGACCGGATCTGGCGAGGTGGGATAGCGATCGAGATGGAGGGGGATCGAGATCGAGTGTCCATGAAATTTAAAAATATTCATGATAGTTCAAAAAGTGCCCATGAAATACAATCGAGAAATGAAGGCTACAATTTAAATAAAATCGATCTTAGCTAGCTATCTGTTCACAATCTTCTTGCCCTTCTTTTTCGCAAATGGAGTTCTTCTGTGGAACGGACGTCCTTTAGGTAGGGTGGTCCTGCTTCTTCTTGTGGTGTATGCTGCTACTTCATCATCGTCGTCATGTTCGATCCTCGGGTCGCCATACTTGTCGAAGTCTTGCTCATTGGCTACTCCATCCATTCCGATGATCTTCCTTTTGCCTCTCCTCACGACAACACGACTGGGCTTTGACGGGTCGGTAATGAAGAAGCATTGGTCCACTTGGGAAGCCAGTACCCATGGCTCATTTTTCGCGGTGACGTTTGCGCCCGCGGTCTTGGATTTGGCTTCGGGTATAACCATGGTGGTGAAATACCGGTCTTCTTTTAGGACGCTCTTCGCCCATCTAACACGGAACATCGGGACCTTCTCTCCAGCGTAGCTCAGCTCCCAGATCTCCTCGATCCTTCCGTAGTATCTGTCCTTGTCGTTACCGGTGTAGGATTCCATCGTTACCCCGGAGTTCTGATAACCATCGCTCTTCATGTCCTTGGCCTCGGTGTAGAATGTGTAGCCGTTGATATCGTACGCCTCATAGGTCATCAGGTTGTGCTCGGCGCCCTGTGAAAAGGCGAATATGAGTTATTCTTCCGCGGAAGAATCCTCATGTAAAGGGTACGACAGAAGCTTCTGCTTGAACCAATGCGTGAAACATGAGTTGTGCTCTTTGAGTATATCTCCGTCCGTCCTCTGTTGGCCTCGGTCATTGTACGTCTTCTTAATAAAGGTTTTGTGCTCTACCACCCAAGGATCGACCATGTCTATGTGTTGTAGCGCGACTAGGTTTGCTCTTTCAAAGTCGGCGAGTCGACTCTCGAAGTCGACATGCATTTCGCGGCGACCCTCATGGTGACCCCATCCAGCGAGCCTGCCGAGGTGCCTGTTGACGGGCAGACCAACGGGGTTCTCGATGCCTAGATAATTCGTGCAGTAGGAGATGCACTCTTCGGTCAGAAAGCCCCTGGCTATGCTTCCCTCTGGACGTGACATGTTGCGAATGTATCCTTTGATAACACCATTCATCCTTTCGAACGGCATCATGCTGTGCAGGAACGTCGGCCCGAGTTGGATGATATCGTCCATGATATGGACCAGCAGATGCACCATAACGTCGAAGAATGCGGGTGGGAAGTACATCTCAAGCTCGCATAGTATCATCACGATCTCTTCCTGTAGCCTTCTGAGTTGCCTCACGCCAACAGACTTCCGAGAGATGACGTCGGAAAAGTTGCATAGGCCAAATAGGGTTTCACGGACGTGCGCGTCCATGATCCCACGGATTGCAACTGGAAGTATCTGCGTCATCAGCACGTGACAGTCGTGAGACTTCATCCTGCTGAACTTCAGCTTCGCTGGGTCTAGGTATCTGCTTATCTTCCCCGCGTAACCATAAGGAAGTTTTACTCCTACGAGGCAGGTGAAAAACTGCTCGATCTCCTCCTGACTTAGAGTGAAGCACGCGGGAGGGTAGTCATTTCCGGTCTTCTTGGCCTTTTTGCCTTTGCGACGACTTTCCGTGTCCTGCTTCGCCTCATCATCATCATCATATATAGCGTGAAGCTCCTGCCTGATGCCCATTGATTTCAAGTCTGCCCTTGCTTTCGGCCCATCTTTGGTCCTCTCTGGCATGTTGAGCAGGGTACCAAGCAGACTCTCGCACACGTTCTTCGTGATATGCATTACATCAAGGCTGTGAGGCACACGGTGGATCTTCCAGTACGGCAAGTCCCAGAAAATAGACCTCGTTTTCCATACCTTCAGTAGCGGCTCTGGCGCCTTTCGCTTCTTTCCCGGCTCTGGCGCCTTTTGCTTCTTTGCCGGCAGTGGGCAGTCTTTCCAATTTTTCAACAACTCGTCTATTTCCTCGCCGCTCCTCGTACGTGGGCGTCCTCGGGATTTGGTTTCACCATCGAACAGATCCTTGCGTTTTCTCCACAGGTCATCGTCGCGAAGCCACCTTCGATGTCCCATGAACACGGTTTTCGAAGACCCGGGATCTCTATCTAGCTGGCGATACGTTGTGTCATCCATGCACCTGACGCATCCAGAAAATCTGTGGACCACCTGCCCCGCGACATATCCGTAACCGAGATAGTCGTGCACCGTCGTGAGCAGCGCGGCTCTCATAGGGAAATATTCTATCTCTGCGGCATCCCACGTATTGGCTGGCGTTTTCCACAGCGTGTCAAGCTCCTCTTTCAGCAGCCCCAGATACAGATTGATGTCGTTCCCTGGTTGTTTCGGTCCTTCAATTAGCATACTCATGTGAATGTACTTCCTCTTCATGCACAACCAGGGGGGAAGGTTGTACATCCACACAAACACAGGCCAGGTGCTATGTGTGCTTCTCTGGCTGCCAAACGGATTGACTCCATCGGTGCTCGCGCCCAGCACGATGTTCCTTGGATCGTTCCCAAATTCTGGGTCTTCGAAGTTCAACGCTTGCCATTGGCTCGCATCCTTAGGGTGACTCAGCATCTTGTCTTTTTTATCTATCTTCGGATCATTTACGTCATCTTCTCGCTTCTTCTCCTCCCTATCCGCGTGCCAACACAGGAGCTTTGCTACCTTAGGGTCCGCGAAATACCGCTGCAGACGAGGAGTGATCGGAAAGTACCACACCACTTTTCGAGGAGTTTTCTTCCTCTTCTTGTATCGAGTGACGCCGCAGACCTGACATATGGTAGACTCCGCGTGCTCATCTCGATAAATGATGCAATTGTTCATGCACACATGGTATTTCAAGTGCGGTAAATCCAGAGGACACACGATTTTCTTCGCCTCCTCCAAACTGGTTGGGCACTTGTTCCCCTTGGGAAGACGTTCGTGCCAGAATGACATGTTCTCGTCGAAGCATGCGTCGGTCATTTTGTGTTTTACCTTCATCTCCAGAGCCATGAGCGTTACTTTCAGGCGGGTATCCTCGGGCCTGCATCCTTCATACAATGGAGTAACCGCGTCTAACTCAAGTTGATCCATCTTGGCTTTCTCTCGGGCGGCAGCTCTTGCGTTATCCGTCTGCTTGAGAAACAGCTCTTGAATATGAGGGTCCTGCACCCAGCCCATCGATGGTCCAGCGTCGTCTGCTCCGCCGGCGTCATCATCTTCATGATCATGCCCGTCGTCTGCTCCGGCATCTTCCTCATCATCATGTCCTGCATCTTCTACATGATGACTGTGTACAGCATCACCGTCGTGATCATCTCCTGGGGATTCTTCGTCTTCTCGCCCGCCCGAGCCGCGGTGGTTGTCTTGCTGCCCTTCCTCATTTCTTGCCCGCCCCCCATGGACGACTTCGTAGTCATCTTCATCACCTTGCCACCGATAGCCATCCATGAAACCACGCAAGAGCAGGTGGTCCCGCACCTGCCCAGAATCCGGGTCCGCAATAAGGCTCTTCAGCTTGCATCTTCGACACGGACATCTTATCTCCGTCTCGTTCTTTTGAAGCATCTCGGCCTTCGCGGACCTCAAAAACCTATTCACGATGCCTTCGGTTATCGTGCGGACCATGGTCGCCCGCGGGGTAGAGCAAAACGATATTTTAGAACCAAGAAAAATTTGGCATGACTTTCCCTAAAAATAGGACCAAAAAGAATGCTTAATGCCAAAATTCTCGCCGAAACGGAAATGAATCAACATTCCGGCAAAATATTGGCAACTATCGCATTTCAAATACCGGTACACCTCCAAACACAAACACATATGCAACACCACAAACATATGCAACACCACGAACATACATAGATCTAGCTAGGCCATAAAAAGTGCATGTGCACATTGTTGTAGGGAGAACAACGTAAATATAGCTTCCCCCCTTACTTACCTATCAAAACAAGGTAATTTAACCACTTAATTTGAATAAATCTATGGTGGAAATGAGGTGAAAAAGAGGAGGCACCGAGACAAGGAGGAGGTGGAGAGAATGAAGTGGGGAGAAAGTGAGTGTGGGTAGGAGAGGCTGTCCAAAATATCTTGTTGCTGCCCACTTACTAATGGCGCACCAACTCTAAATGCGCCATTAGTAATCCAAGTTACTAATGGCACATCTTCTGGTGGTACGCCATTAGTAGTTTTGCAAAAAAGAACATACTAATGGCGCACTGTCCCACAGTGCGCCATTACTAGTTTAAACTAGTAATGGCGCACGGTGGACCAATGCGCCATTAGTAGTTTTGCAAAAAAAGGAATAAAAAATATAATAAAAAAACAACATTAGTGGCGCACTTTCCGACAGGTGCGCCATTACTAGTTACAACTAGTAATGGCGCACTGTGTCTGGATGCGCCATTAGTATGTTTGGACAGGCGCACTAGTTCAATTTTTTTTGATACTAATGGCGCACCCTGGGCCAGGTGCGCCATTAGTAGTTTCAACTCTAATGGCGTATCAGAAGGTGGTGCGCCATTAGTATATACTAATGGCGCACCGCTTGTCTGGTGCGCCATTAGTGTCAATCCCATCTATAGCCCTTTTTCTAGTAGTGCCTGGGTGACGGTATCTATCCTCAGTGGACCACTATTGTCAAGACAATACCCAACCCTGTCGGAGAGAAGAGGAAAAGATTCGCCCAAGAACAAGAGAGTGCTAGGAAAGATGTTGAGCGTGCCTTGGGTGTTTTGCAATCTCGATGGGGCATCGTTCGGTATCCTACTAATATCTGGAGCACGCAGAAACTGTGGGAGGTGATAACTGCTTGTGTGATCATGCACAATATGATTGTAGAAGACGAGCGCCCGGAACGTCCGTACGATCAAGGGTTTTAGTTTCAGAGTGAGAATGTTGTGCCTGAGCATGGAGGAGCGACACGTTTGAACAGTTCACCCAATTACATCAAGACATGCGTGCTTGGGAAACTCACGTGCAACTGCAAAATGATTTGGTTGAGCATATGTGGGCTCATGTTGGCAACTAATAGATGTATGTTCTTTTACTTGTTTCCAAAACTATGTGAAACATTTTTATTTGTATTCGGCTTGTAAAACTATAATATTTTTATTCGGTAAACTATGTTATTTGGCAATATGTTTGAATGCAAATCAATGTAAAATTGGTCGGCCAGCCGGCCACGTCGGCACATAGGGGTCGGCGCGTTGGGCGCGCTGCCGACCCATATCAAAAATAGGGCGGACGCCGGGCGGGCGGCCGACTCAAACGGACAAAAAACGAACGAAATCGCCGTCCGTTTGGGTCGCCCCATTAGAGTTGCTCTTAGTGCACCTTTTTTCCCTTTTGATAACACTGTAAAAAACAATTTGAGAAAAAATTAGATTGGGTATGAACAATGATACATTGTATTGTTTTTTTTAGAAGGTATTGTATTTTTTTTGGTAGAAAAGGGAGCTTTATATATAAAGTAATAGGATTATAATTTGTAGCCAGTAAGGTAATGAGAGCATCTGGGGCGATCTGCAACCACAACTCGGTTCGTTGCTCCACTTTCGACAAAAAAGCTAGTCGATCTGCAGCCCTATTCTACAAACAGACAATACACGTAAGAATATGCTCCATATCTTCTAACAACTCCTTAATCTCCTCTATCATATGGCCCATGTATAATCTGTTAAGTCCCGCTTCATTCAGCACCTTCACAACTGCAGCACAATCAGTCTGAACAATGAACAACAAAGAGGTATATGCATGAATACCGCTTTAACTCCTTCTCTGACCGCCACTAGTTCAGCTTTAAATGCATCTAACAATGGGGAATATACCAGCATCTAGATAGTAAATGCCCCCCATTGTTATCTCTTACTACCATGGCTGCTCCAGCATCATTGTCACATGTTCCAAAGGATCCATCCATGGAAACCGCTACCCAGTCCGCCGGTGGTGGCGGCCATGGCATTTGCTCCTTCACCTGATGAATGCGCGGTTTTCTGATCATGGCGCCCTCTTATAGTGCATGACCTTTTTCCTTCACCAAGTATCTCCCATCGTTCAACTTAATCTGCTCCAAAGACGACATGTAACTGAGCATAAACTTATGTGTTGCCTCAACAGGAGCGAGGACTTTATCATGCAGAGTGTCGTTCCTTATCTGCCAATTTCTCCATATGATCATGAGGACCCTTGTACGGACCCTTGTACGTTCTTCCTCCCTGGGACCACTCAACTCCAGTGTTCAAAATTGTCTCCTCCACTGGGACCTTCCAAACCTCACCCATGGCATCCCACACAGCCCTCGCCGCCGGACACGCAACAATGGCATGAAAACTGTCCTCGGTAGTGCACCTACATCGTTGGCACTGGTCAACAATCTCCAAGTGCCTATGCTTCTTAACTTGGTGTGTAGGTAAACCTTCCCATAACAATTTCCATGTACAATTTTTCACCTTTTGCGGCACGTTGATTTTCCAAAACATGCGCCATACAGGTCGCTCCTCATTAAGCCTTGTGCTTGTCACAGCGCCACCTTGTTCTTGGATGTGATGTGAGACTGCTAGGTGGTATGCACTACGAACAGTAAAACAACCATTCTTTTCTGGATGCCATGCCGGAAAATCTTCTGTTAGTCTTGGCGGCACCTTTATCTTCAGAATCTCATTAATGTCCGCCTCAATGAAGTTCTCATTCAGCCTCTCCTCATTCCAGGACCCATCCGCTAATAGGAACTGCACTACCCTAGTGAGCCTGCAAGTTCCTCTCTCGGTCGACGGACGCCGTGACCCACCTTGCGGTATCCACGGATCCCGCCACACCCTTACATTTTTCCATTGCAAATTCTCCATATCATACCTTTCTTCAAAAGCTCTAGGCCATGTTCTATCCCCCTCCACACAAGAGACACATTACCTGGGAATACGGTGTCAAGTAAGTTACCCCGTCGATAGTACTTTGCTTTCATCAATCTCGCACATAGACTATCCGGTCTTTCTAGCAATCTCCAAGCTTGCCATGCTAGGAGAGCTTGATTAAACATCCTCAAGTCCCGAAAGCCAAGACCCCCTCTGATTCTTTGGGCGTATCATTGTTCCCATGCAATCTAGTGAGTCTTATGCCTTCCATTCTCCCCTCCCCACCAATAACTGCGTATCATACGAGTAAGATCGTTGTATTGACATCATTGATAGAGTAAAATTCATCATATGTCTTAAATGTATGAAATGATATATTCCGGACGTCCTAAAACTATTACGGATGTGTCAATTTTTATCGAGTTTGGACTTTGTTTGATATGGATATTATGCGAAACAAAAAATATGCAACAAACAGAAACTGGTACTGGGCACTGGATCAATATGTTAGTCTCCAAAATAATATAAACGTTGCCAAAAGTATATATTGGCATGGACAATCAAAAATTATAGATACGACGAAGGCTTATCAAAGTCCTCTGAAGCTTAACTGATACATACACTTTCTTGTTTCTCTGAAGCTTAACTGATGTGCTTCTCTGTAGCTTAGGTACTATGTTTCTCTTTAGCCTAATCATTTCACCATTTGTAAGTAACTTCTTTTCCTTGCAGATTGGCAATTGTGGCTATGTTTAATGGGTTGATATGGAGTATCCTAAAGCTACTAAAAAAGCTCTTCAGAAGCTTTGGATAAGATATGAAGATTGTTGTGCTGCTAGAACCAAGGAAGGGGCTGATCATGCACAAATAGTGCTTTAAGCTTGAAGAGGAGGTTAATAATGATACCCTGCAGTACAAGAACCTTCTTACTAAAGTGAAAAAAAATGCTCAAGCAACAAGTGGAAAAGAATCGTCAACAAACTTACAAGAAAATAGTGTCAAAGGACAATGAAGGCTTGTAGAAGCAGCTGGACCAGAAGTAGTATGTCATTGAGGATATGAAGGCCATTCAGAAAGCACAAGGAGAACTGACTAGGAACCCGAGGACTGAGCTGCATGAGCTAAAGAAGGATAGGGATATCCAGGGACTCAAGAAGGAGATGTGTGTGCTCAAGGCTGAACTCCAAGACCACAAGAAGGAAAAGAAACAACTTATGAAGGACAAGATTGAGGTGATGCATGAGATGGATGGGCTGCAGATGGAGAAGAAGAGGCTGGAGATAGCTATTGCTGAGCTTACCAGAGTTGGAGAAATTCATGAGGGCAAGCTGAAGAAGATCAAGGAAATTTGTGATGAAGACTATGTCATCGAGCTTAGTGGCTGAGACTTAGTCGAATCTAATGCTGTTGTATGCACTATGCTATCTATCTACTTTTATTCCTGCTGTTGTAAGCACTATGATACCTACTTATGTGTGAGAATCGTTTTAAGCACTATGATAACTATCTAAATTGCTGGTGTTGCAACGGTATAAACTATGTATCAGGTTTAATCTGGGTGCTATCTATTGTTGTATGCACTATGCTACCTATCAAGATAATTGTTTGTGTGTACTATTTATGGAGAGTACTCCACTTATCTATCATGATGTTGCCAAGATGGATGGATGACCACAAGACTTGGTTGCCAAGATGGAGAGTACTCCAAGATGGATGATAAATAACACAATAGGTTGCATGCTCAGAATGCACATAGAAGTAGCACATCATTGCACAACACTTGTGATATACAAATTGAAACAAACAACACAACCTAGACCCATAACATGCACCTGGAGTATAACAGGTTCCATACTCTTGCTGTCTTGCATAAGTGCATAAAAAGAAACAATTAATACAACTGATTCATAATAGAGGTAACACAGTAGGGACCATAAAGGATCACAACAAAGACCCATATGATTGCTTGCTAGCTAGCATAACAGCTGACCACATTGTTTGCATTAGGCATTACAACCTAAGATCTGTAGATCTACAAAATATACCACCAACTTCTTCAGCTTCTTGGTGTTCCATGGCCTATTATATATTAACCTAATATGTACTTAGTCTCCATGCACCCACCTCGCTCCTTCAGGATGGACTTGATCTTCTGAAGCTTCTCCTTGCTATCATGCCTACCCTTAAGCAATTCGAACAATCACACTCTCAAGGTTCTTCTTCTCCTCTTGAAGAACATCCCTGTCCTCCTTGACCTCCTTTGTTGGGGAACGTAGCAGAAATTCAAAATTTTCCTACGTGTCACCAAGATCTATCTATGGAGAGACTAGCAACGAGGGGAAGGAGAGTGCATCTACATACCCTTGTAGATCGCTAAGCGGAAGCGTTCAAGTGAACGGGGTTGATGGAGTCGTACTCGTCGTGATTCAAATCACCGATGACCAAGTGCCGAACGCACGGCACCTCCGCGTTCAACACACGTACAGCCCGGTGACGTCTCCCACGCCTTGATCCAGCAAGGAGAGAGGGAGAGGTTGAGGAAGACTCCATCCAGCAGCAGCACAACGGCGTGGTGGTGGTGGAGGAGCGTGGCAATCCTGCAGGGCTTCGCCAAGCACCACAGAAGAGGAGGGAGAGAGAGATGCAGGGCTGCACCAACGAGAGATCGAACGTGTGTTATGGGCAGCCCTAGGCCTCATATATATAGGGAAGGGGAGGGGCTGCGCCCCCTCTAGGGTTCCCACCCCTAGGGGGGCGGCAGCCCTAGATGGGGATCAAGGATGGCGGCCAAGAGGGGGAGAGGAGAGGGAGGCGCACCAATATGGGCCTTAAGGCCCATATCCCTTAGGGTTTGCCCCCTTTCCACCTTTAGGCGCATGGGCCTTAGTGGGGCTGGTGCCCTTGGCCCATGTAGGCCAAGGAACACTCCCTACAGCCCATGTGCCCCCCGGGCAGGTGGCCCCACTTGGTGGACCCCCGGGACCCTCCCGGTGGTCCCGGTACGTTACCGATAAACCCCGAAACTCTTCCGGTGACCAAAACAGGACTTCCCATATATAAATCTTTACCTCCGGACCATTCCGGAACTCCTCGTGACGTCCGGGATCTCATCCGGGACTCCGAACAACATTCGGTAACCACATACAAACTTCCTTTATAACCCTAGCGTCATCGAACCTTAAGTGTGTAGACCCTACGGGTTCGGGAGACATGCAGACATGACCGAGACGTTCTCCGGTCAATAACCAACAGCGGGATCTGGATACCCATGTTGGCTCCCACATGTTCCACGATGATCTCATCGGATGAACCACGATGTCAAGGACTTAATCAATCCCGTATACAATTCCCTTTGTCTAGCGGTACGATACTTGCCCGAGATTCGATCGTCGGTATCCCGATACCTTGTTCAATCTCGTTACCGGCAAGTCTCTTTACTCGTTCCGTAACACATCATCCCGTGATCAACTCCTTGATCACATTGTGCACATTATGATGATGTCCTACCGAGTGGGCCCAGAGATACCTCTCCGTTTACACGGAGTGACAAATCCCAGTCTTGATTTGTGCCAACCCAACAGACACTTTCGGAGATACCTGTAGTGTACCTTTATAGCCACCCAGTTACGTTGTGACGTTTGGCACACCCAAAGCACTCCTACGGTATCCGGGAGTTGCACAATCTCATGGTCTAAGGAAATGATACTTGACATTAGAAAAGCTTCAGCATACGAACTATACGATCTAGTGCTATGCTTAGGATTGGGTCTTGTCCATCACATCATTCTCCTAATGATGTGATCCCGTTATCAACGACATCCAATGTCCATGGTCAGGAAACCGTAACCATCTATTGATCAACGAGCTAGTCAACTAGAGGCTTACTAGGGACATGGTGTTGTCTATGTATCCACACATGTATCTGAGTTTCCTATCAATACAATTATAGCATGGATAATAAACGATTATCATGAACAAGGAAATATAATAATAATCAATTTATTATTGCCTCTAGGGCATATTTCCAACAGTCTCCCACTTGCACTAGAGTCAATAATCTAGTTCACATCGATATGTGATTAACACTCAAGGTCGCATCCCCATGTGACTAACATCCAAAGAGTTTACTAGAGTCAATAATCTAGTTCACATCACTATGTGATCAACACTCAATGAGTTCTGGGTTTGATCATGTTGCTTGTGAGAGAGGTTTTAGTCAACGGGTCTGAACCTTTCAGATCCGTGTGTTCTTTACAAATCTTTATGTCATCTCCTAGATGTAGCTACCACGCTCTATTTGGAGCTATTCCAAATAACTGTTCTACTTGGAGCTATTCTAAATTGTTGCTCCATTATACGTATCCGGTATCTCTACTCAGAGCTATCCAGATAGTTGTTAAGCTTGCATCGACGTAACCCTTTACGACGAACTCTTTTCCCACCTCCATAATCGAGAAAATTCCTTAGTCCACTAGTTACTAAGGATAACTTTGACCACTGTCCTGTGATCCGTTCTTGGATCACTCTTGTACCCCTTGACTGACTCATGGCAAGGCACACTTCAGGTGCGGTACACAGCATAGCATACTGTAGAGCCTACGTCTTAAGCATAGGGGACGACCTTCGTCCTATCTCTCTATTCTGCCGTGGTCGAGCTTTAAGTCTTAACTTCATACCTTACAACTCAGGCAAGAACTCCTTCTTTGACTGATCCATCTTGAACACCTTCAAGATCATGTAAAAGTATGTGCTCATTTGAAAGTACCATTAAGCGTTTTGATCTATCCTTATAGATCTTGATGTTCAATGTTCAAGTAGCTTAATCCAGGCTCTCCATTGAAAACACTTTCCAAATAACCCTATATGCTTCCCAGAAATTCTACGTCATTTCTGATCAACAATATGTCAACAACATATATTCATCAGAAATTCTATAGTGCTCCCACTCACCCTTTTGGAAATACAAGTTTCTCATAAACTTTGTGTACACCCAAAATCTTTGATCATCATCAAAGCATACATTCCAACTCCGAGATGCTTACTCCAGTCCTTAGAAGGATTGTTGGAGCTTTGCATACTTATTAGCATCTTTCAGGATTGACAAAACCTTCCGGTTGTATCACATACAACCTTTCCTCAAGAAAATCGTCGAGGAAACAATGTTTTGACATCCTATCTGCAAGATTTCATAAATAATGCAGTAATCGCTAATATAATTCCAACAGACTCTTAGCATCGCTACGAGTGAGAAAATCTCACCGTAGTCAACTCCTTGAACTTGTCAGAAAACATCTTAACGACAAGTCGAGCTTTCTTAATGGTGACATTTACCATCATTGTCCGTCTTCCTTTTAAAAATCCATCTACACTCAACAGCCTTACGACCATCAAGTAGTTCTTCCAAAGTCTACACTTTGTTTTTCATACATGGATCCTCTCTCGGATTATATGGCCTCAAGCCATTTATCGGAATCTAGGCCCACCATCGCTTCTCCATAGCTCGTAGGTTCATTGTTGTCTAGCAACATGATTTCCAAGACAGGATTACGTACCACTCTGAAGTAGTACGCATCCTTGTCATCCCACGAGGTTTGGGAGTGACTTGATCCGAAGTCTCATGATCAATATCATAAGCTTCCACTTCAATTGGTGTAGGTGCCACAGGAACAACTCTTTGTGCCCTGCTATACACCAGTTGAAGTGACGGTTCAATAACCTCATCAAGTCTCCACCATCCTCCCACTCAATTCTTTCGAGAGAAACTTTTTCTCGAGAAAGGACCCGATTCTAGAAACAATCCCTTATTGCTTTCGGATCTGAGACAGGAGGTATACCCAACTATTTTGGGTGTCCTATGAAGATGCATTTATCCGCTTTGGGTTCGAGCTTATCAGCCTGAAACTTTTTCACATAAGCGTTGCAGCCCCAAACCTTTAAGAAATGACAGCTTAGGTTTCTCTAAACCATAGTTCATACGGTGTCATCTCATCAGAATTACGTGGTGCCCTATTTAAAGTGAATGTGGTTGTCTTTAATGCCTAACCCATAAACTATCGTGGTAATTCGATAAGAGACATCATGGTATGCATCATATCCAATAGGGTGCAGTTATGATGTTCGGACACACCATCACA
Source organism: Triticum urartu (assembly GCF_003073215.2). Taxonomy (NCBI): domain Eukaryota; kingdom Viridiplantae; phylum Streptophyta; class Magnoliopsida; order Poales; family Poaceae; genus Triticum; species Triticum urartu. The sequence goes on along the minus strand of NC_053022.1, from coordinate 576,597,060 downwards.
CTATGGTGTTCCAGGCTGTATTAGTTGTGAAACAATTTCCACAATGTCTTAATTCTGTGCCAAACTCGTAATTCAGATATTCATCTCTATGATCATATCATAGATATTTTATCCTCTTGTCACGACGATCTTTCAACTTCACCCTGAAATTACTTGAACCTTTCAATAATTCAGACTCGTGATTCATCAAGTAAATATACTCAACATCTACTCAAATCATCTGTGAAGTAAGAACATAACGATATCCACTACATGCCTCAGCACTCATTGGACTGCACACATCAAAATGTATTACTTCCAACAAGTTGCTTTCTAGTTCCATTTTACTGAAACCGAGGCTTTCAGTCATCTTGCCCATGTGGTATGATTTGCATGTCTCAAGTGATTCAAAATCAAGTGAGTCCAAACGGTCCATTTGCATGGAGTTTCTTCATGCATACACACCAATAGACATGGTTCGCATGTCTCAAACTTTTCAAAATGAGTGAGTCCAAAGATCCATCAACATGGGGCTTCTTCATGCGTTTTATACCGATATGACTTACGTGGCTGTGCCACAAGTAGGTGGTACTATCATTACTATCTTTTGGCATGAACATGTGTATCACTACGATCGAGATTCAATAAACCATTCATTTTAGGTGTAAGACCATTGAAGGTATTATTCAAATAAACAGAGTAACCGTTATTCTTCTTAAATGAATAACCGTATTGCGATAGACATAATCCAATCATGTCTAAGCTCAACGCAAACACCAATCTCGATGGTAGAGGGAGCGTGCAACGCTTGATCATATCAACATTGGAAACACTTCAACACATATCGTCAGCTCACCTTTAGCTAGTCTCCGTTTATTCCGTAGCTTTTATTTCGAGTTACTAACACTTAGCAACCGAACCGGTATCTAATACCCTGGTGCTACTAGGAGTACTAGTAAAGTACACATCAACACAATGTATATCCAATATACTTCTATCGACCTTGCCAGCCTTCTAATCTACCAAGTATCTAGGGTAATTCTGCTCCAGTGGTTGTTCCCCTTATTACAGAAGCACTTAGTCTCGGGTTTGGGTTCAACCTTGGGTTTCTTCACTAGAGCAGCAGCTGAATTGCCGTTTCATGAAGTATTCCTTTGTTCCCTTGCCCTTCTTGAAACTAGTGGTTTCACCAACCATCAACAATTGATGCTCCTTCTTGATTTCTACTTCGTGGTGTCAAACATCGCGAATATCTCAAGGATCATCATATATGTCCCTGATATATCATAGTTCATCACGAAGCTCTAGCAGCTTGGTGGCAATGACTTTGGAAAAACATCACTGTCTCATCTGGAAGATTAACTCCCACTCGATTCAAATGATTGTTGTACTCAGACAATCTGAGCACAAGTTCAACAATTGAGCTTTTCTCCCTTAGTTTGCAGGCTAAGAAAATCGTCGGAGGTCTTATACCTCTTGACGTGGGCACGAGCCTGAAATCCCAATTTCAGCCCTCGAAACATCTCATATGTTTCGCGACATTTCAAAAACATCTTTGGTGCCTAAATCCTAAACCATTTAACAGAACTATTACGTAGTTATCAAAACGTGTTATGTCAGATGTTCGCAACATCCACAGACGACGTTCGAGGTTCAGCACACTGAGCGGTGCATTATGGACATAAGCCTTCTATGAAGTAGTGAGGACAATCCTCAGTTTACGGACCTAGTCCGCATAATTGCTACTTTCAACTTTCAACTAATTTTTCTCTAGGAACATATCTAAACAGTAGAACTAAAGCGCGAGCTACGACATAATTTGCAAAATCCTTTTGACTATGTTCAGGATAATTTAAGTTCATCTTGTGAACTCCCACTCAGATAGACATCCCTCTAGTCATCTAAGTGATTACATGATCCGAGTCAACTAGGCCGTGTCCGATCATCACGTGAGACGGACTAGCCAACGTCGGTGAACATCTTCATGTTGATCGTATCTTCTATACGACTCATGCTCGACCTTTCGGTCTTCTGTGTTCCGAGGCCATGTCTGTACATGCTAGGCTCGTCAAGTTAACCCTAAGTGTTTTGCATGTGTTCCGAGGCCATGTCTGTACATGCTAGGCTCGTCAACACCCGTTGTATGTGAACGTAAGGATCCATCACACCCGATCATCACGGCGTGCTTAGAAACGACGAACTTTAGGAACGGTGCACAGTTAGGGGAGAACACTTCTTGAAATTTTAATGAGGGATCATCTTATTTACTACCGTCGTTCTAAGCAAATAAGATGTATAAACATGATAAACATCACATGCAATCAAATAATAGTGACATGATATGGCCAATATCATATAGCTCCTTTGATCTCCATCTTGGGGCTCCATGATCATCATCGTCACCGGCATGACACCATGATCTCCATCATCATGATCTCCATCATCGTGTCTCCATGAAGTTGTCACGTCATCTATTACTTCTACTACTACAGCTAACGGTTAGCAATAAAGTAAAGTAATTACATGACGTTTAAGTTGACACGCAGGTCATAAATAAATAAAGACAACTCCTATGGCTCCTGCCGGTTGTCATACTCATCGACATGCAAGTCGTGATTCCTATTACAAGAACATGATCAATCTCATACATCACATATATCATTCATCACATCCTTTGGCCATATCACATCACATAGCATACCCTGCAAAAACAAGTTAGACGTCCTCTAATTGTTGTTTGCATGTTTTACGTGGCTGCTATGGGTTTCTAGCAAGAACGTTTCTTACCTACGCAAAACCACAACGTGATATGCCAATTGCTATTTACCCTTCATAAGGACCCTTTTCATCGAATCCGATCCGACTAAAGTGGGAGAGACAGACACCCGCTAGCCACCTTATGCAACTAGTGCATGTTCGTCGGTGGAACCAGTCTCACGTAAGAGTACGTGTAAGGTCGGTCCGGGCCGCTTCATCCCACGATGCCGCCGAATCAAGATAAGACTAGTAACGGCAAGCATATTGAACAGAATCAACGCCCACAACTACTTTGTGTTCTACTCGTGCATAGAAACTATACATAGACCTAGCTCATGATGCCACTGTTGGGGAACGTAGCAAAAATTCAAAATTTTTCCTACGTGTCACCAAGATCTATCTATGGAGAGACTAGCAATGAGGGGAAGGAGAGTGCATCTACATACCCTTGTAGGTCGCTAAGCGGAAGCGTTCAAGTGAACGGGGTTGATGGAGTCGTACTCGTCGTGATTCAAATCACCGATGACCAAGTGCCGAACGCACGGCACCTCCGCGTTCAACACACGTACAGCCCAGTGACGTCTCCCACGCCTTGATCCAGCAAGGAGAGAGGGAGAGGTTGAGGAAGACTCCATCCAACAGCAGCACAACGGCGTGGTGGTGGTGGAGGAGCATGGCAATCCTGCAGGGCTTCGCCAAGCACCACAGAAGAGGAGGGAGAGAGAGATGCAGGGCTGCACCAACGAGAGATCGAATCACGTGTGTTATGGGCAGCCCTAGGCCTCATATATATAGGGAAGGGGAGGGGCTGCGCCCCTTCTAGGGTTCCCACCCCTAGGGGGGGCGGCAGCCCTAGATGGGGATCAAGGGTGGCGGCCAAGAGGGGGAGAGGAGAGGGAGGCGCACCAATATGGGCCCTAAGGCCCATATCCCCTAGGGTTTGCCCCCTTTCCACCTCTTAGGCGCATGGGCCTTAGTGGGGCTGGTGCCCTTGGCCCATGTAGGCCAAGGAACACTCCCTACAGCCCATGTGCCCCCCCCGGGGCAGGTGTCCCCACTTTGTGGACCCCCGGGACCCTCCCGGTGGTCCCGGTACGTTACCGATAAACCCCGAAACTCTTCCGGTGACCAAAACAGGACTTCCCATATATAAATCTTTACCTCCGGACCATTCCGGAACTCCTCGTGACGTCCGGGATCTCATCCGAGACTCCGAACAACATTCGGTAACCACATACAAGCTTCCTTTATAACCCTAGCGTCATCGAACCTTAAGTGTGTAGACCCTACGGGTTCGGGAGACATGCAGACATGACCGAGACGTTCTCCGGTCAATAACCAACAGCGGGATCTGGATACCCATGTTGGCTCCCACATGTTCCACGATGATCTCATCGGATGAACCACGATGTCAAGGACTTAATCAATCCCGTATTCAATTCCCTTTGTCTAGCGGTACGATACTTGCCCGAGATTCGATCGTCGGTATCCTGATACCTTGTTCAATCTCGTTACCGGCAAGTCTCTTTACTCGTTCCGTAACACATCATCCCGTGATCAACTCCTTGATCACACTGTGCACATTATGATGATGTCCTACCGAGTGGGCCCAGAGATACCTCTCCGTTTACACGGAGTGACAAATCCCAGTCTTGATTTGTGCCAACCCAACAGACACTTTCGGAGATACCCGTAGTGTACCTTTATAGCCACCCAGTTACGTTGTGACGTTTGGCACACCCAAAGCACTCCTACGGTATCCGGGAGTTGCACAATCTCATGGTCTAAGGAAATGATACTTGACATTAGAAAAGCTTCAGCATACGAACTATACGATCTAGTGCTATGCTTAGGATTGGGTCTTGTCCATCACATCATTCTCCTAATGATGTGATCCCGTTATCAACGACATCCAATGTCCATGGTCAGGAAACCGTAACCATCTATTGATCAACGAGCTAGTCAATTAGAGGCTTACTAGGGACATGGTGTTGTCTATGTATCCACACATGTATCTGAGTTTCCTATCAATACAATTATAGCATGGATAATAAACGATTATCATGAACAAGGAAATATAATAATAACTAATTTATTATTGCCTCTAGGGCATATTTCCAACACCTCCTTCATGGCCTTCCTAGTGTTCTCGATTATAGCTGCATGAGAAATTAGGATGCACCTCTGCTCCTTGGCTAGCCCCATCTTCTCCATCTTCAGCTCCAGTTTGCACTCCTCCTCTAACTCTACAAGCTTTGTCTTGACATCTTCAACATGCCTTGCTGCATTCTCATGTTCCATATTCTGCACGTTTCCATCTTGCCAATCAAAAAGCTGGCCAATTTCCTCAACCATGTCACTGAATTTCTTGGCCAGGAATTCATTTTGCTTCTCTAGTTTGGCTATTTGTTTGTTGTAAGCCTGCCTATCCATCACCCTGCCATAGTTCTGGTCACGAAACATCTCCCACAATTTTGTTAGGCACCTCTGAAATATGACAAGCCAGTGACCATCAACCCACCGAATCATTCCACTGTCAATACCTCCATGCAAATTCAGTTGTCAGCAGTAACTGTAGTTAAAACTACCAAATTCAGTTCAAACTACGATACAGTTGAAAGTAGCAATTCAGTTAACAATAGAAAATCACTACTAACACTATCAAATTAAGTCAGCAGCAATTCAGTTAACAATAGAAAATCACTACTAACACTATCAAATTAAGTCAGCAGCAATTCAGTTAACAATAGCAAATCACTGCTAACACTATTAAATTAAGTTAACAATAGCAATTCAGTTAACAATATCAAATTCAGTAAACACCAACATATTCAGTAAACATCAACACATCCAGTAAGCACTGGCACATTCAACACAAGCAAATTCAGTTAACAGTAGCATATTTAATTAACAGTGGCAGATTCTGTTTAACAGTACCACATTCAATTAACACAAGTAAAATCAGCTAACATAGTACCTAATTCAATTAACACAAGCACATTCAGTTGACAGTAGCAGATTCAGTTTAACAAGACCACATTCAGTAAACACGAGCACATTGAGTTAACACTAGCACATTCAATTAACACAAGAAAATTCAGTTAATAGTACCACATTCAGTTAACACTAATGCTTCAATAAACAATAAGCTCATCAATTATTACCTGCTTAGCACAACCATAGCCAGCGCGTGATTGGCCACGTCAAAACGGGTTCATTATTCAGTTCTCTGTGTTTTGCCACTGTCAAAATTTCGTTGTGGTGTACAGTGTCACGTTTTGTAAAGTGGTAGTTTTCTGAGAGCTATGAAACAAGTGGTGATTCTGTGCATTTTACTCGAAGCAAGCTAATAAATCGGTCGAAAGGTGCCTGCATGGTGGTCATATCGTCATGGAGGCGATACTCGCTCATGGCCAAGTTGGTGATATCGCTGTCGGGCGCGAAGCCGAGATGCGAGCCACCTTTGCGCCCGTCCTTACCCGTAGGCTGACAATCATGATTTCATGAAAAAGAAATCTTTCCCAAAGCACATATTTCCACTCACTATGATGGAGAGCTACACTAGTGTTATGCTTGCTTTGCTTGCAAGCGACAAACATTTAATCATCGGTCAGTATGACAGTATAATAATGCGTGTCCCAATCCAGCCGTATCGGATTGCAGACCTGCAGCTACTCTCACCTAGCAGCAATCTTTGTGCGTTTCTGATTAAGGAGAAACCCAACATTTCTTGGTAATATCATGCATATATCTGATCTTTTGCTTAGTTGTCTTTACTTTAATGAAACATCAACCTCCTCTTAAAAGTCTTATTATCAACCTTTTCCCCATCAGGTCGATTATAGATAGATCCAAGTAGCTTCTCCAACCGAAGTCATCTTTTCTAGAGTGGTAAATTTTTATTTGTCTCCAATTCTGAAGACAAAACCAATCATGTACTTATACAGAGCTTTCGCAAATGTTGGCACTCAGCGTCAAATTGTAACACCGAGTAACCTGGACGGATATGTGCAACCCTTCATGACAATCTAGGATTATACAGAATGCCAAACTATGATGTAGGAACGCATCAAAAGCAGAGTGGAGATGCCATCCAGTTGAGAATTTACTTTTTAATTATCTACTTGTTTCCTATCAGGCAGGACGAACCATCCAATGCATTGTAGGTGCACCCAGTCATGATTTTGGAGAGGTTTACAAGGATCAGATCAACAATATGCTATCATGGGGCGAGCTAATAAATCGCTCACTGATGCGAAAGAAACCTGCATGGCAGACATATCGTCCAGAGGCATTACTCATTCATGGCCCAGTCGGTGAGGGCACCGTTAGACGGACAAGTGAAGACATTGTCGAACTTCCATATTACAGATATAGCTCAAATAGCTTCTTCAACAAAAGTGATCTTTTACAATGGTAAAAGCAGCCTTACAAATTGTAGAGTGGTAAGTGTTTTTTTCGATGGATTACTTTGACAGGGTTTTGAAGTAATGATATCGGCTCTAATGTTCATTGAGAACTTAGTTGGCTCAATGTAAGTGAAAATAAAAAGTTTGTTTGTTTTGTACCTTCTTATATTTTATTTACATACTATACTGATATAATATAAATCATATAAATATTTCTATTACACTAAAAAAATTGATGCAGAGACCACAACAACCAAATGGACAAGCAAATCTCACAAAACAACCGTCTAGATACATCCATTTCAGAGACAACTAATTCCGAACGGAGGGAATATCAGTTAAGCATCATCAAACAACGTCAGAGAACAGTCACAGGAAACGGACAGGGCTACTATTCCTCAGGCCGATTCTCCACAAGACTTTGGAACCTCAGGCGACCGGCCAATTCTCCAAGACATCACTACCAACCGATTATCCGACAACTTCACAGCCAATATTCAACACCTCCATCAGTCCATTGACAATCTTGAGTTCTTCACCTTCAGCAAACAACTACTTCTTCCCCCTGACCGATGCAATTCTTCTTCCTCAACTCATCTCCTCCCTGTTGAACAGCACCCAAGTTCTTTCCGCTGCCCCCCGCTTTATAGATATTCCAGATTGCGTAGGCGCTTACGCCAGGGCTTAAGCACATCCACAGAATATAGAAGCTATGTACTTTCCGAAGGTAACGCCTAAATATCATCCAGGTGAGATGCAACAAACATTTATTAATTCATCTATTTAATAATAGAAATATTAAAGATAAATTAATAAAAAAGGGTGTATGTTGGAAGAAAATATGTACCACGCGATGCTTTCGGGCCTAGGTTTGATGTGCGCGGAGAGATGATGCATGAGCTGGACGTTTGCGTAGCACATGGAGCTGTCGTTGCGCTTATAGCCGTGGCGCAGGATGAGGTCGTACAGCTTCTTCTTCTTCTCTTGGATCTGCTCCAGGACCTCCCTCCCGGCTTCTTCTTTCCCGTGCGATGAAAAGGCCTGCAGCATTTGTGTAGTTAGTTAGTTAGGGCGTCTTTAAGGCGGATCCGTAAACCTCCCGCAACCGTTTAGGCCGTGCTGTCCGGACCGTAGAAGCCATTCAACGCCTATTTGTATTGGTCGGTGCAGCGGTTTGAACACGATTACTTTCACAAACCAGAGACAAACGTGAGAAGGGTTGCTCGGACCGATCCCAAGCCCGTTTTCTAATCGTCCTGGCCCACCAAAAAACCCACCCCACTCCTGAGCGCGCTCCCACCAGGCGTCAACTGTCCGCATTCATGCCGCTGTAGAGCGCGTCGTTCAACATTGAAGACGGCTTAGGACGGACGCGACCTCTCACTGCTTCCGCCATTGAAGCGAGGCGCCGGCCGAGTGCGCTGCCCGCCGGTGTCAGCTTCTATTCAATGCTGGAGACACGTGCTGGACGGGACGGGACGGATGCCTACCGCGCCCGTTCAATGTTGTTGTTCATCCGTCTGCTGCTGTCCGTCCGTCTGCCACCATTAAGCAGCCTCACTGCCGAGAAACCCACTCCGGCACAGCGCATTGATGCAACGGACGTCTGGCCTCACCGGAATCCACTATTTAAAGGCGGCCACACCTGACTAACTCCACACCACAACATCATCCCCTCCACATCCTCCTCCCTTGCACTGCATCTGCTATGACCGCCAGCGTGAAAGCATTGTGAGACAGTATATCGTTGGAGATAAAGCACACGGTGGCCGCCCTTGCTGCCGCCTGGCACAACTGTCGTGCCAGGCGGACCGAGGCCGACTTGCCGGCCAGCTCGCCCGAGGTCTGCGACGACAATGACACCACAATGGAGACGGGTTCCGATGACTCCGCCCCTGCTCCCAAGCCTCCTGTGCACGCTGGCTTTACCATGGAGCAGACACAGTCGTTGTTCAACGACGCCATTACAAACGTGCAGCCTGTGCCAGCGCCTTTGTCTCGTTGTAGCGCTATTCCTCCTGGAGCAACATAGGCTGGCGAAGGGCCAGATCTACGGCGAGCGCACGAGTGAGGAGGCCCTGGCGGTCATGATCGCGACGAACCCAAATTTCGTCATGGAGCAGCGTGTCATCTACAATGCGGGGCGGGTCTTTTTTTTGTTCGAAAGTAATTAAATCCGTTGTGTTTGTATGAAATCCGGGCGTGTTTGCATGAATTTTATTTAATTTGTTGAAAAATAGTTTGAAATATAGACGACTAGCGTTAGATAGCGACCTTCCATATCCATGTCCACGGACTGGGCACGGGCGGATGCGGGAGGTCTTTTTGCTGGTTGCCATCAAAGATGCCCTTTGGCACAGATGCATATTATTTATTAAAACAAGAAGACTGGATAACTAGGGATTTCGAGATCGAATTACCACCTGGGTGAGATTCGGGCGGCCCAAGCCGGGAGCAGCGGGGCTAGGCCGGGGGGCGGCCACATAGGGCCGGCCCATAGGCCGGGCAAAAGGGGCGACCGCCCCGGGCCCCAAGAGGGGAGGGGCCCAACTAAAACTTACACTAGTAAGATTTTTGGTAAGCACAAAACTGTAGCGAGAGGAGTGGCTAGAGGGCAGATCGGGATCATCTGCAGCCAGGAGGAAGGAAAAGCCTGGTCGGCACTTTGGAATATACCTATACTCTCGAAGATCAAACTATTCATCTGGCGTTTGGCACGGCATTTGCTGCATACCACGGATGTGTTACACCACAGGAATATGGCAACCCAGGGCACATGTCCTTTGTGTGGATGCCAAGACTCGTGGCGGCACGCTTTGATCTCCTATACGATGTCGAGGTGTGTGTGGGCACTATTGGATGCAGATGTACTGCTAGCTAGCGATGGCAGAACTAGAAGAACCAAGTGCAAAGAGATGGCTGTTTGAATTATACAGCAGGATGGATCACTCCAAGTTTACAACAATGGTTGTCACACTTTGAGCGATTTGGTATGCTTGGCGAAAAGCTGTGTATGAGGCAATCTTTCAAGCGCCGCACCAAACTATTTCTTTTGTGAACAACTTCCTTGCGGACTTGCAACATATTCCTAAGGTGAACATGACGGTGAGCATGTCAGCACGGGCGGCCAGGACTCAACGCTGGCTCGCTTCGGGAACCGACACTGTCAAAGTGAACGTTGATGGAGCAGTAGCTCGGAGCAGAAGGGCAAAGCTGTGGCTGCACTATGTCGAGATGAGAATGGCAACTACCTGGGGTCTTTGGCAGTGTTCTACGAAGGTGTCATTGATCCAACGGTCTTAGAAACCTTTTCTTGCAGAGAGGGACTAGCTTTGGCAGAAGATCTGGATGTTCATGATGTGGTTCTGGCTTCCGATTGCGAAGGAGTAGTTAATGACATCAACTGGGGAACAAGTGGACCGAACGCAGCAATCACACATGAAATAATAGCTTGTAGTTCTGTTTTTTCTTCTTGCAAGTTTATTTTTTAGTGTAGAAACTTCAATTTGGAGGCTCACAATCTCGCAAAGTATGCATATAATCTAGGCATAGGTAGAGATGTGTGGTTGGGCAATCCTCATAACCTAACTATTATACCTATGAACATGTCTCTGAATCAATAAAGCTTGCGAGATCTCTCCAAAAAAAGAGTATACATTACATCTGGAATATTATTCAATGGATAAAATAGAGCCTCAATTAGCATAAGCATAAGTTCACACCACATACTGATAAGTTATACCACGCTTAGGCAAACCAATCCGACTGCGGAGTTGAGTTCAAATACATTAGTCTCTTTTACAATGCATGTCTTAGTATCATAATGAAAATTATGATATATCGATTTCAATGTTTAAACCAATGCACAAATTTTAATTTGATAAACGCCTAGGCATCTCATTTGCACCAAACTAAACCAAGTGAATCTGGACGAGCACATTAGGTAATCAAATCATGCGTAAAAGTATAATCAACAACATTTTTGGTTCTTCGAATTACTGAACCTATCATGCAGGCCACATTTTCTATGCCCTAGAAGTTTCCATGAATATGACCACCTAATATACACTAGAAATTGCTATAAAAATATTTGTTGGTATGTCTATAATTTATAAATCTCTATCATAATATTCAATATAACATGAAAAGATATATGAACACACACATGTATATGCAAATGTGTATACACTACACCGTTTATGCAATATTAGAAAAATAAATATGAAAGATTGTCTTAACAATAAAGAAAAGTTTTGGTACATCATAAATTTTTCATTTTGTAAAATTAAAATTTTCAATTATATACATTACAGATGCATACCAAATAATAATATAAATGTTATTTGAAAACATTTTATGTGGCTAAGTAATAAAAAACATTAATTACAATTGTAATATGATATACTTAGTTTAAAATAAGTATAAAAGTTTAATATGAAAAACAATTATTTTACATCGCCCCGGGCCCAAAAATATATTGGACCAGCCCTGCATCTGAGAGCCGCCATTGCCATCTTCGGTCAACGGCAACAACGGATCTTGTCTTGTGATTGTTGGTGCGGCTAGGGTTCTTGGCGCTCAGGGAGGAAGCGACGGCCTGCGCTGCGCCGTATTAAATATCACAATCCGCCCGGGAGGAGGTAGCAGAGTTTATCACGATTATTAATAAAAGCGGTTCATTAATGGAAAAAATAAAAAAAATAAAAGCGGTTCCGCTCACCCCTAAAAAAAATAAAAGCGGTTCCGCTGATGGGCCGGCACGGTAAGGTAAGGTGCGACTGTTGTCTCCTTTTTTTCATGCTTCTTCTTTTTTTTCTCTGTTTAGATTTAGACTTTTTGTCATTTTCTTCATTTGCCTTGTGACTGATTCATATAGATAAGCCATTCACTCTGTTTCAAGTCAGTTGCACAGTGTATATTATTCCAGGGTAACATGCATAGTGCGTGCGACGCATGCATAACTTCAGATGACATCATTATGTCCTTTTTTAATTTCGAGGAGTGCATGCATTGTTTGGATATGAGGATTATAGAAAACTACTATCTCTAGTGTCAAAAACGTTATTACATTATGGGACAGAGGGAATAGATTCCTAAAAATGTGATATCAGTTTTAACAACCTAAAACCTTGTTCGGGTTATACGTCTAAAACGTGGATACGTATAAATGAGTTATGTAAAAACCCAAAAAAGCCAGTTTTTAGAAAAAAAACAACTAATAGTCATTTTTGTAAAAACTCATAACTCGGTGCGGCGTAACTGCATACTCGAATCGAGGAGTATCGTCACGGCGAACTACGTCGACGCCGGCAACGCCTCGCCGGCATGCAGTGCCTGAATTAGCCGCTTATCTCGCCATGCATATCTCCTCCATGACCCTATACATCTCCTTTGATCGCCTTCCTCCAGCCGCCGGTGCGTACCTGGCTCGTCCACGACCGCCGCGACGGCCGCGTCTTCCTCGACCGCGCTGCGCCCTGCCGGCTGCACGGCGTTCATCAAGGTTGCTGTCTGCGACCCGCTCTTCCCGTGGTTCCTCCTGCTGGTCATCCCCAACTCTCTTTCCGCCTTTGTCGAAAATGCCGGCGGCGATGGAGAGCAAGGCAGTGTAGAAAGATGTAGGATGCAACTCATTGTATTCCATGGAGTCGGTTACAATATATACGCAGGATGTCTTACGTGACAAGGAAACTAATCCTACCATATCTCTAGGAGTCAACTATATAAGGCTAGAGAAGATAGGAATAGCAATACAAATATGTCACATTCATCACCCCCCCCCCCCCCCCCCCCGCGCAGTCGAAGCGTCGGCATCGGCGATGCAAAGACTGGAACGGAACTCCTGAAATGCAGCGGTTGGAAGCCCCTTGGACATAATGTCAGCGAACTGCTGGGTGGTCGGTACATGAAGAACACGAAGCTGACCCAACTAAACCTTCTCGCAGAAAAAGTGAACATCAAGTTCAATGTGCTTGGTGCGCTTGTGCTGCACCGGATTGGCCGCGAGATAGGTAGCCAAAACATTATCACAAAAAACCACCGTAGCTTTCGGGACTGAAATCCGAAGTTCGCCAAGTAGTTGACGAAGCCAACATGTCTCGGCAACAACGTTGGCAATGGCACGGTACTCAGCCTCAGCACTCGAGCGGGAGACGGTGGGCTGCCGCTTAGAGGACCATGAGATGAGAGAGTCACCGAAGAAGACACAATATCCCGACGTGGATCGTCGAGTGTCAGGACAACCGGCCCAATCCGCATCAGTGTAAGCAAACAACTCGGTGGAGGCGCATGCGCGAAGACGAAGTCCAAAGGTCGGTGTGCCGCGAATGTACCGAAGAATGCGCTTGACCAGAGACCAGTGAACATCACGGGGCGAGTGCATATGCAAGCAAACTTACTGCGCCGCAAACTGAATGTCGGGTCTGGTGAGCGTGAGGTACTGAAGAGCACCAACAATACTGCGGTAGAGAGCGGCATCAGTGGCAGGCTGCCCGGCAGTAGCAGAGAGCTTCGGCTTGGCCTCGGCAGGAGTAGCAGCAGGCTTGCAGTCGGTCATACCAGCACGATCCAAGAGATCAAGAGCATACTGTCCTTGATGAAGAAAAAATCCGGAGGCATCACGTCTCACATTAATGCCGAGGAAGAAGTGCAATGCGCCCAAGTCCTTCAGCCGAAACTCAGAACCAAGACAGCCAATGATGTCGCGAAGTAGATCCGCGCGAGAGGCGGTGATGACAATATCTTCAACATGCAAAAGAAGCATGGCGACATGATCAGCTCGCACAGATAGCGATAGCATACATGATCAGCTCGATGAAGCACAAATGTCGGAGGTGGTGCTGCGAAACCCAAGAGCAATGAGGAATGCTGCAATGCATTGATACCAAGCACGAGGCGCCTATTTCAGACCATATAGAGACTGTAATAGCAAGCAGACATCACCAGGCCGAGTGGGATCAACAAAACCAGTAGGCTGCTGACAGAGGAGACGCTCCTAGAGATGACCATAAAGGATGGCGTTGTTGATGTCGAGCTGATGAACAAGCCAGTGACGAGATGCAGCGAGCTGAAGAACAACACGAATCGTGGCGGGTTTGACGACCGGGGAGAAGGTCTCCGAGAAGTCAACACCGGCACGTTGTGCAAAACCGCAAACAACCCAATGAGCCTTGTACCTGTCCAAAGAGCCATCCCACAGAAATTTATGCCGGAATACCCACTCGCCGGTGATGATGTTAGCACCAGGGGACGAGGGACAAACGTCCAAGTCCGGTTGGTGACGAGAGCATCATACTCAGAACGCATAGCTGCGAGCCAATGCGGATCACTCAATGCAGAGCGCACCAAGCGCGGTATGGGAAAGATGATCGTGACGCTGAGGTTATGATAGCGAGGGTTCGGTTGATGGATCTCGTCTTTGGCGCGCATCACCATAGAGTGATGAGGCGGCGGAGGCGGGGGCCGAGCTCGACGTCGAGGAGGAGCCGCAACCTCTGGCGATGAAGGGGCCGCAGAAGCAACCGCGGGCGATGAGGCGGCGGTCAAGGCCGTAGACGAGACCGCTGATGACGGTGTCATGACCGTGGGCGAGGCCCCAGGTGGCGAGGACGGCGAGAAGGCCGCGAACGGGTCCGCGGGTGGAACCGCGGGGGAGGCCGCAGGCGACGGCAACAGTGCCGCGGGCGAGGCCGCGGGTGGCGAGGACGCCGAGTCGGCGGGCGAGGCCGCAACTAATGTTGGGGCGGGCAGGGCCGCAACCAACGTGGGCGGGGTCGCGACAGGAGAGGCAGCCGAGGAACCAACTGAGAGACCTCCTGAGGCTGCAGAGGGAGGTGCCAGTGGGCCAGCAGGTGCTGGTGCGGAAACCTGCCGAGGCGAGGCCGGCTCCGCCTAAGCCGGCAAAGGGAGGTCCCATCGAGAGACCCGAAGGGCCCACTGAAGTGCCATGCGGGCGCGGCGAGGGAAGCGAAAGGGCTCCCCGAGACCGCCGGGTGGGAGCGTCCGAGGACGGGGCTGCCATCGGTGAAACCTGATGAAAGGGAAAAACAGCCTCATCAAAGTAAACATGCCGTGAGACGAACACACGACGAGAGACCGGGTTGAAGTAGCGAAATCCTTTGGTGTTGGGTTGATAGCCAAGGAAGACACAAGCGAGAGACTGCGGTGCAAGTTTATGTGGCGCAGTAGCGGTGATGTTGGGGTAACACAAGCAACCAATGACGTGAAGATCATCATAGGATGGAGGAGACCCGAACAGAAGATGATGAGGTGTATAGCTCCACCGTGGTTTGCAAGGCCGGATGTTAAGAAGGTGAGTGGCGGTGGCGAGAGCATCCGGCCAAAAATGGGCGGGCCTGTGTGCATGAAAGAGCAAAGCACGAACACTCTCATTGAGGGTGCGGAGAACACGTTCGGCATTAGTTTGCCTCTACTTGACTAGCTCGTTGAATCAATGATGGTTATGTTTCCTAACCATAGACGTGAGTTGTCATTTGATTAACGGGATCACATCATTAGAGAATGATGTGATTGACTTGACCCATCCGTTAGCTTAGCACGATGATCATTTAGTTTGTTGCTATTGCTTTCTCCATAACTATACATGTTCCTATGACTATGAGATCATGCAACTCCCGAATACCGAAGGAACACTTTGTGTGCTACCAAACGTCACAACGTAACCGGGTGATTATAAAGGTGCTCTACAGGTGTCTCCGATGGTGTTTGTTGAGTTGGCATGGATCAAGATTAGGATTTGTCACTCCGATTGTCGGAGAGGTATCTCTGGGTCCTCTCGGTAATATACATCACAATACGCCTTGCAAGCAATGTAGCTAATGAGTTAGTTACGGGATGTAGCATTACAGAACGAGTAAAGAGACTTGCCTGTAATGATATTGAACTAGGTATTGAGATACCGACGATCGAATATCGGGCAAGTAACATACCGATGACAAAGGGAACAACGTATGTTGTTATGCAGTTTGACCGATAAAGATCTTCGTAGAATATGTAGGAACCAATATGAGCACCCAGGTTCCGCTATTGGTTATTGACTGGAGATGAGTCTCGGTCATGTCTATATAGTTCTCGAACCCGTAGGGTCCGCACGCTTAACGTTTGGTGACGACCGGTATTATGAGTTTATCTGTTTTGATGTACAGAAGGTAGTTCGGAGTCCCGGATATGATCACGGACATGACGAGGAGTCTCAAAATGGTCGAGACGTAAAGATCGATACATTGGACGGCTATATTCGGACACCGGAAGTGTTCCGGGTGATTTCGGAGAAAACCGGAGTGTCGGAGGGGTTACCGGAACCCCCCGGGGAAGTATTGGGCCTTAGGGGAGAGAGAGGGCAGCAGCCCAGGAGGTGCCCCCCAAGGGGAGTCCGAATAGGACTAGGGGAGGGGGCGTGACCCCTCTTTCCCTCTCCCTCTCCCTCTCTTTCCTTCCCCCTTCCTCCTTCCTAGTAGGACTAGTAAAGGATGAATCCTAGTCCTACTAGGAGGAGGATTCCTCCTCTCCTTGGGTGCCACTAGGGCCGGCCGGCCTCCCCCCTTGCTCCTTTATATACCGGGGCAGGGGGTACCCTAGAACACACAAGTTGATTGTTGCAAGCCGTGTGCGGTGCCCCCTCCACCAGAATCCACCTCGGTCATATCGTAGCGGTGCTTAGGCGAAGCCCTGTTCCGGTAGCAACATCATCACCGTCATCATGCCGTCGTGCTGACGAAGCTCTACTTGATCGTGAGTTTGTGGGACGTCACCGAGCCGAACGTGTGCAGATCACGAAGGTGCCGTACCTTCGGTGCTCGGATCGGTCGATCGGGAAGACATATGACTACATCAACTGCGTTGTCATAACGCTTCCGTTTACGGTCTACGAGGGTACGTAGACAACACTCTTCCCTCTCGTTTCTTTGCATCACCATGATCTTGCGTGTGCGTATGATTTTTTTTAATTACTACGTTTCCCAACAGTGGCATCCAAGCCAGGTTTATGCGTAGATGTTATATGCACGAGTAGAACACAAATGAGTTGTGGGCGTGGGTATATACATATTGCTTACCGTCACTAGTTGATTCTTGATTCGGCGGTATTGTTCGATGAAGCAGCCCAGACCGACATTACGCGTACGCGTGCGCGAGGCTGGTTCTACCGACATGCTTCGGACACAGGTGGCTGGTGGGTGTCAGTTTCTCCAACTTTAGTTGAATCAGATTCAATGAACAGGGTTCTTTCTGAAGATCAAAAACAAATCACCATACCGCGTTGTGGTTTTTAATGCGTAGGTAAGAACGGTTCTTGCTCAGCCCATATCAGCCACGTAAAACTTGCAACAACAAAGTAGATGGTGTCTAACTTGTTTTTGCAGGGCATGTTGTGATGTGATATGGTCAAGACATGATGCTAAATTTTATTGTATGAGATGATCATGTTTTGTGACACAGTTATCGGCAACTGGCAGGAGCCATATGGTTGTCGCTTTATTGTATGAAATGCAATCGCTATGTAATTGCTTTACTTTATCACTAAGCGGTAGCGGTAGTCGTAGAAGCAATAGTTGGCGAGACGACAATGATGCTTCGATGGAGATCAAGGTGTCAAGCCGGTGACGATGGTTATCATGACGGTGCTTTGGAGATGGAGATCAAAGGCACAAGTTGATGATGGCCATATCATATCACATATATTGATTGCATGTGATGTTTATCCTTTATGCATCTTATTTTGCTTAGTTCGGCGGTAGCATTATAAGATGATCTCTCACTAAATTTCAAGGTATAAGTGTTCTCCCTGAGTATGCACCGTTTCTACAGTTCGTCGTGCCGAGACACCACGTGATGATCAGGTGTGATAAGCTCTACGTTCACATACAACGGGTGCAAGCCAGTTTTGGACATGTGGAATACTCGGGTTAAACTTGACGAGCCTAGCATATGCAGATATGGCGTCGGAACACTGAGACCGAAAGGTCGAGCGTGAATCATATAGTAGATATGATCAACATAGTGATGTTCACCACTGAAAACTACTCCATCTCACGTGATGATCAGACATGGTTTAGTTGATATGGATCACGTGATCACTTAGATGATTAGAGAGATGTTTATCTAAGTGGGAGTTCTTATGTAATTTGATTAATTGAACTTTAATTTTATCATGAACTTAGTACCTGATAGTATTTTGCATGTCTATGTTGTTGTAGATAGATGGCCCGTGCTGTTGTTCCGTTGAATTTTAATGCGTTCCTAGAGAAAGCTAAGTTGAAAGATGATGGTAGCAACTACACTTACTGGGTCCGTAACTTGAGGATTATCCTCATTGCTGCACAGAGGGGCGGAGCCAGGATTTGAGGTTGGGGGGGGGGCAACTGGCAAGACACAAGCAAAAAAAATCTAGCATTGCAAAGATGATACTAATTTTTCATGGTTCGGTACAGACCATACGGTCAATCAAACAATGCAAAGAAGTTACATCTCTATTAGTTTGAAATCGGCTTTGCGACAACCAAGAAGATCAAATATGTCTATAATTTCATCAGAACTAAACTTTGACGCTATATCCTTCTCGATGTAGATTATCATACAATGTCGAAGAAAATCATCACCCATTGTACTTCGAAGACGAGTATTGGCAAGTTTCATAGCTGAAAATGCTCTCTCTGCTGTTGCAGTCGACACGGGGAGAGTTATTACTAATCGTAATAACCTGCCGACCATTGGATACATAGATTATTTACCTGTTTTGACCAGACCATGTGCCAAAGCTGCAAGTGATGGTAAATTTTCAGTTCTTGATGGTTGCATGTGTCAAGTTGAAAATGTGGTAGCTGACACTCCAACTGAGCTCTTTCTTGAGAATAAAAATCTGCAGGATATAATTTTTCAACTAGCGTGCATATTCTTGATCTATCAAATGTGTCACGTCTTGGATCCAATGATGCACAAAGGCTTAAAAGCTCTGTCGCTTGAAGACTGAAACGGCCATCTAACTCTGTCAATTGTTGGTCTATGGCAACATTAAATACATCCATTTTGTAGTGATGGAGTGTTGTGGTGTTGTCATGCTTGTTTCTAGATTTGGTCACATCAACATACCTAATAATAATATACATAAGAATTAGTTTCACTAGGTAATAAATATGTAACATAATCATAAGTACAGAGTTGGGAAAAGGTGCATACTTGCGATTAAAATCCGGAATATCAATCTCGTGCTTCAGGCAAAAAGAATTAACCTCTTCAAAAAGAGATTCCCAACCATTTTCTCTCAAGTCATCAAGCAGCACCTTTGTGTTGGACACACAATCCAAAGCATTCAAAATATCCAAAGATTTAGTTTGCAGTCTTACACACAACACATCAGTGATCTTCATGATTTTTTCCATTAGGTGCAGAATAAACACAAAATCAAATGAGATGAGAATCCTAAGAGCACCACCAGCATCTCCTCGAGAAAATTGTGAGAACGAATGATCACTTGCTATACTTCTTAAAACAGAAGCAGCAAACATCTTTCTTAAGCTTTGGATTGATTTATAGTGGGAGCTCCATCTAGTGTCTCCTGCTCTTTGTAAAGAGCCTAACTGATTTGCCCCTCGGCCAGTATCAAGTTCTCCTAGTTCGATCTCTCGTTCAATTTGAGCTGCCTGGTTTGCTAGCAATTCATCGTTGCGTTTGGAAGAAGCACTAACAACATTGACTATAAAGTTTGCATGCTGAAAGAAGTTGTGTACCTCATGCACCTCTTTGGATGCTGCAACAAGAGCTAACTGCAGCTGATGAGCCATACAATGAATGTAGTATGCATACGGACACTCCCGAAGAATAAGAGCCTTCAATCCATTCCACTCTCCCCTCATGTTGCTAGCCCCATCATATGCTTGGCCCCTGATATCTTGCAAATTCAGGTTATTGAAAGCTAGAACAGCAAGTATCTTGTCTTTGAGAGTTGTTGCAGCAGTATCTTTAACATGCACTACATCAAGAAAGCGCTCTATAATAATTGATTCTTCATTGGAAAATCTAATAACGACCGCCATCTGCTCTTTTTTGGATTCATCCCTAGCTTCATCAACCATTATACAAAACTTGCGATTGTCAATTTCTTCTTTAATTGATTTTTGCACTTTACAAGCAATTATGCTTACAATTTCTTTCTGGACTTCTCCGCAAGTGTACTTTGCATTTCCTGGAGCATTTTCTAACACCACTTCATTGACCTCTTTATTATACGACGCCAGAATCTTGAGCATCTCAATAAAATTACCTCGGTTTTTAGATCTCGGAGATTCATCATGGCCTCTAAAGGGACACGCTTCAAATGCTAACCACCTGTAGATGCAACAATTTCTTAGTATAGAATTTACATGTAACAAGTCCACTTGAAACATAATATATATAGAAATCATGCTTACCTGATTACATCAATTGTAGTCTTGAGTCTTAGTCTCGCATCTGCCACTCTTTTCTCACATTGCTTCACCATTACCTTGTCTATATGAGACATGCTATTCCTAAGATTTTCAAAATATATAACAGCAAAGTTATGAGCTGAGTTAGGATCACGACCCATGTGAGTTAGAAAAGCACATTGTTTCCCATTATTAACCTTTTTTCAGTTTTGAAATCCCTTGATTGTGAATGTATCTGAGCCACACCTTCCAATTGGCTTTTTGGAAAAGAGGAAACAAGGTAAGCAGTATGCCTTATGTGTGTCAGTTGAATACTCTAACCAAAAATGGTTTGTAAACCAATCTTTCTAGAATCGACGGCGATGAGTACCCGTTCCAGCAAATGGGTATTCCTCTGGTTGTAGGATCGGTTGATATGCGCCCTCAGATATATAAAAACGCCGAGCTTCATCTTGCTTAGCAGGAGGGAGTTGCCAAATTTGAAGACGTTTGCCGGGGTCTCTAATATAATCTGTTTCTATTGTTACAACCATCTCTTGCTGTGGACCTTCTACAGATGCTGAAATATTATGATCAAGAGTGTTACTCTGTCCACTACTTTGTCCTTGTTCGGCTGTGTCGGAATCATCAACACCGGTAGCAGTAGGTTCAGGTTGGGAGCCAGGGCAGGAGCTTGATCCAACCTTCTCAAAAAAAGAAAGCATTGTCTTCCTCTTCATGACTACACAAAAATACAGATCGGTGACAACAGACAATAAATCCAAACAAAAGAGCAGGCCTAATTTGTGTCATGCCTAATTTGCAGTACATGTTTGTGAGGATAAACAAGATATTAGTTCCCCTAATTTCCCTGATCCCATTTAACATAAGTACCTAACTCAAGAATTTTTGCAGTACGGATTAGTTCGCTGGCATATAAATTACATAGCATAGCATGAATTCTAGAAGACTCACTTGCAGGTTCGGCCGTCTGCACCGCCGGAGCCGGCGCCAAGCCTGGCCGGCGCTGATTGGAGTCGCAGGACGGCAGGAGCCAGGAGGGACGAGGGAGAGACCGAGAGATGCGTCTCGTCTGTTGTGTGTGCGTGACTGCATGCGTCGATCGATTCCTATTCTGTAGGAGTCTAGGAGACCTCAGACCTGCCTCTTTGTCTTCCGTGTTGGGCTAGTGGGCTAAACATATGCTACTGGGCTTGAGATCGCCATTGGGGGGGGGCTAATTAGTTCTAACTAGTACTAATCGAACAAAATTTGGGCTATAAAACGTTGGTTCGACGGGCACGTTGGGGGGGGGGGGCTGGCCCCCGCTCGTCCCCACGTAGCTCCGCCCCTGGCTGCACAGAAGAATTACATCCTGGAAGCACCGCTAGGTGACAAACCCGCTGCAGGAGCAACGCCAGATGTTGTGAACACCTAGCAGAGCAAAGCTGATGACTACTCGATAGTTCAGTGTGCCATGCTTTACGGCTTAGAACCGGGACTTCAACGATGTTTTGAACGTCATGGAGCATATGAGATGTTCCAGGAGTTGAAGTTAATATTTCAAGAAAATGCCCGGATTGAGAGATATGAAGTCTCCAATAAGTTCTACAGCTGTAAGATGGAGGAGAATAGTTCTGTCAGTGAACATATACTCATAATGTCTGGGTACCGCAACCACTTGACTCAATTGGGAGTTAATATTCCTGATGATAGTGTCATTGACAGAGTTCTTCAATCACTGTCACCAAGCTACAAGAGCTTCGTGATGAACTATAATATGCAAGGGATGGATAAGACGATTCCCGAGCTCTTCGCAATGCTAAAGGCTGTGGAGGTACAAATCAAGAAGGAGCATCAAGTGCTGATGGTCAACAAGACCACCAGTTTCAAGAAAAAAGGGTAAAGGGAAGAAGGGGAACTTCAAGAAGAACAGCAAGCCAGTTGCTTCTCAAGTGAAGAGACCCAAGTCTGGACCTAAACCTGAGACTGGGTGCTTCTACTGCAAAGGAATTGGTCGTTGAAAGTAGAACTGCCCCAAGTATCTGGAAGAGAAGAAGGATGGCAAAGTGAAAGGTATATTTGATATACATGTTATTGATGTGTACCTTACTAATGCTCGTAGTAGTGCATGGATATTTGATACTGGTTCACTTGCTAACATTTGCAACTCGAAAGAGGGGCTACGGATTAAGCGAAGATTGGCTAAGGACTAGGTGATGATGTGTGTGGGAAATGGTTCCAAAGTCAATGTGATCACCGTCGGCATGCTACCTCTACATCTACCTTCGAGATTAGTTTTAGACCTAAATAATTGTTATTTGGTGCCAGGGTTGAGAATGAACATTATATCTGGATCTTGTTTGATGCGAGACGGTTATTCATTTAAATCAGAGAATAATGGTTGTTCTATTTATATGAGTAATATCTTTTATGGTCATGCACCCTTGATGAGTGGTCTATTTTTACTAAATCTTGATGGTAGTGATACACATGTTCATAGTATTGAAGCCAAAAGATGCAGAGTTGATAATGATAGTGCAACTTATCTGTGGCACTGCCGTTTAGGTCATATTGGTGTAAAGCGCATGAAGAACTCCATTCTGATGGACTTCTGGAATCACTTGATTATGAATCACTTGGTACTTGCGAACCATGCCTCATGGGCAAGATGACTAAAACTCCGTTCTCTGGAACAATGGAACGAGCAACAGAGTTATTGGAAATAATACATACTGATGTATGTGGTCCAATGAACATTGAAGCTTGTGGTGGATATCGTTATTTTCTCACCTTCATAGATGATTTGAGCAGATATGGGTATATCTACTTAATGGAACATAAGTCTGAAACATTTGAAAAGTTAAAAGAATTTCAGAGTGAAGTGGAAATTCATCGTAACAAGAAAATCAAGTTTATACGATCTGATCGTGGAGGTGAATATTTGAGTTATGTGTTTGGACTTCATTTGAAACAATGTGGAATAGTTTCGCAACTCACGCCACCTGGAACACCACAGCGTAATGGTGTGTCTGAATGTCGTAATCGTACCTTACTAGATATGGTGCGATCTATGATGTCTCTCACTGATTTACCGCTATCATTTTGGGGTTATGCTTTAGAGACAATTACATTCATGTTAAATAGGGCAACATCTAAATCAGTTGAGACGACGCCTTATGAATTGTAGTTTGGCAAGAAACCCAAGTTGTCGTTTCTTAAAGTTTGGAGCTGCGATGCTTATGTGAAGAAGCTTCAACCTGATAAGCTCGAACCCAAATCGGAAAAATGTGTCTTCATAGGATACCCAAAGGAAACTGTTGGGTACACCTTCTATCACAGATCCGAAGGCAAGATATTCGTTGCTAAGAATGGATCCTTTCTAGAGAAGGAGTTTCTCTCAAAAGAAGTGAGTGGGAGGAAAGTAGAACTTGACGAGGTAATTGTACCTTCTACCTAATTGGAAAGTAGTTCATCACTGAAATCAGTTCCAGTGATTCCTACACCAGTAAGTGAGGAAGCTAATGATGATGATCATGAAACTTCTGATCAAGTTACTACCGAACCTCGTAGGTCAACTAGAGTAAGATCCGCACCAGAGTGGTACGGTAATCCTGTTCTGGAAGTCATGTTACTTGACCATGATGAACCTACGAACTATGAGGAAGCGATGATGAGCCCAGATTCCGCAAAATGGCTTGAGGCCATGAAATCTGAGATGGGATCCATGTATGAGAACAAAGTGTGGACTTTGGTTGACTTGCCCGATGATCAGCATGCCGTAGAGAATAAATGGATCTTCAAGAAGAAGACTGACACTGACGGTAATATTACTGTCTACAAAGCTCGACTTGTTGCAAAAGGTTTTCGACAAGTTCAAGGAGTTGACTACGATGAGACCTTCTCACCCATAGCGATGCATGCTTAAGTCCGTTCGAATCATGTTAGCAATTGCCGCATTTTATGTTTATGAAATTTGGCAAATGGATGTAAAAATTGCATTCCTTAATGGATATCTTAAAGAAGAGTTGCATATGATGCAACCAGAAGGTTTTGTTGATCCAAAAGGTGCTAACAAAGTGTGCAAGCTCCAGCGATCCATTTATGGACTGGTGCAAGCCTCTCGGAGTTGGAAAATATATGCTTTGATAGTATGATCAAAGCATATGGTTTTATACAGACTTTTGGAGAAGCCAGTATTTACAAGAAAGTGAGTGGGAGCTCCGTAGCATTTCTGATATTATATGTAGATGACATATTATTGATCGGAAATGATACTGAATTTCTGAATAGAATAAAAGGATACTTGAATAAGAATTTTCAATGAAAGACCTCGGTGAAGCTGCTTATATATTGGGCATCAAGATCTATAGAGATAGATCAAGACACTTGATTGGACTTTCACAAAGCACATACCTTGATAAAGTTTTGAAGAAGTTCAAAATGGATCAGGCAAAGAAAGGGCTCTTGCCTGTATTACAAGGTGGAAGTTGAGTCAGACTCAATGCCCGACCACTGCAGAAGATAGAGAGAAAATGAAAGGTGTTCCCTATGCTTCAGCCATAGGCTCTATCATGTATGCAATGCTGTGTACCAGACCTAATGTGTGCCTTGCTATAAGTTTAGCAGGGAGGTACCAAAGTAACCAGGAGTGGATCACTGGACAGCGGTCAAGAGCATCCTGAAATACCTGAAAAGAACTAAGGATATGTTTCTCGTATATGGAGGTGACAAAGAGCTCGTCGTAAATGGTTACGTCGATGCAAGCTTTGACACTGATCCGGATGACTCTAAGTCACAAACCGGATACGTGTTTTTATTAAATGGTGGAGCTGTCAGTTGGTGCAGTTCCAAGCAGAGCGTCGTGGCGGTATCTACGAGTGAAGCGGAATACATAGCTGCTACGGAAATAGCAAATGAAGGAGTCTGGATGAAGGATTTCATATCCGATCTAGGTGTCATACCTAGTGCACCGGGTCCAATGAAAATCTTTTGTGACAATACTAGTGCAATTGCCTTGGCAAAGGAATCCAGATTTCACAAGAGAACCAAGCACATCAAGAGACGCTTCAATTCCATCTGCGATCAAGTCAAGGAGGGAGACATAGAGATTTGAAAGATATATACGGATCTAAATGTTGCAGACCCGTTGACTAAGCCTCTCTCACGAGCAAAACATGATCAACACCAACACTCCATGGGTGTTAGAATCATTACAATGTAATCTAGATTATTGACACTAGTGCAAGTGGGAGACTGAAGGAAATATGCCCTAGAGGCAATAATAAATTTGTTATTTATGTTTCCTTATATCATGATAAATTTTTATTATTCATGCTAGAATTGTATTAACCGGAAACTTAGTACATGTGTGAATACATAGACAAACAGAATGTCACTAGTTTGCCTCTACTTGACTAGCTCGTTGAATCAATGATGGTTATGTTTCCTAACCATAGGCATGAGTTGTCATTTGATTAACGGGATCACATCATTAGAGAATGATGTGATTGACTTGACCCCATCCGTTAGCTTAGCACAATGATCGTTTAGTTTGTTGCTATCGCTTTCTCCATAACTATACATGTTCCTATGACTATGAGATCATGCAACTCCCGAATACCGGAGGAACACTTTGTGTGCTACCAAACGTCACAACGTAACTGGGTGATTATAAAGGTGCTCTACAGGTGTCTCCGATGGTGTTTGTTGAGTTGGCATGGATCAAGATTAGGATTTGTCACTCCGATTGTCGGAGAGGTATCTGTGGGCCCTCTCGGTAATGTACATCACAATAAGCCTTGCAAGCAATGTAGCTAATGAGTTAGTTACGGGATGTAGCATTACAGAACAAGTAAAGAGACTTTCCGGTAATGAGATTGAACTTGGTATTGAGATACCGACGATCGAATCTCGGGCAAGTAACATACCGATGACAAAGGGAACAACGTATGTTGTTATGCGGTTTGACCGATAAAGATCTTCGAAGAATATGTAGGAACCAATATGAGCATCCAAGTTCGGCTATTGGTTATTGACCGGAGTTGAGTCTCGGTCATGTCTACATAGTTCTCGAACCCGTAGGGTCCGCACGCTTAACGTTCGGTGACGATCGGTATTATGAGTTTATGTGTTTTGATGTACCTAAGGTAGTTTGGAGTCCCGGATATGATCACGGACATGACGAGGAGTCTCGAAATGGTCGAGACATAAAGATCGATATATTGGACGGCTATATTCGGACACCGGAAGTGTTCCGGGTGATTTCGGAGAAAACCGGAGTGCCGGAGGGGTTACCGGAACTCCCAGGGGAACTATTGGGCCTTAGTGGGCCTTAGGGGAGAGAGAGGGCAGCAGCCCAGGAGGTGGCGCCCCCCAAGGGGAGTCCGAATAGGACTAGGGGAGGGGGCGTGGCCCCTCTTTCCCTCTACCTCTCTTTCCTTCCCCCTTCCTCCTTCCTAGTAGGACTAGGAAAGGATGAATCATACTCCTACTAGGAGGAGGATTCCTCCTCTCCTTGGGAGCCACTAGGGCCGGCCGGCCTCCCTCCTTGCTCCTTTATATACGGGGGCAGGGGGGCACCCTAGAACACACAAGTTGATTGTTGCAAGCCGTGTGCGGTGCCCACCTCCACCATAATCCACCTTGGTCATATCGTAGCGGTGCTTAGGCGAAGCCCTATTCCGGTAGCAACATCATCACCGTCATCACGCCGTCGTGCTGAAAAAGCTCTCCCTCGAAGCTCTACTGGATCATGAGTTCGTGGGAGATCACCGAGCCGAACGTGTGCAGATCGCGGAGGTGCCGTACCTGATACGTCTCCAACCTATCTATAATTTTTGATTGCTCCATGCTATATTATCTACTATTTTGGACTATATTGGGCTTTATTTTCCACTTTAATAATATTTTTAGGACTAACCTATTAACCGGAGGCCCAGCCCAGAATTACTGTTTTTTTGCCTATTTCAGTGTTTCGGAGAAACAAAATATCAAACGGAGTTCAAACGGAATGAAACCTTCGGGAACGTGATTTTCTCACCAAACGTGATCCAGGAGACTTGGACCCTACTCCAAGGAACAAACGAGGCGGTCACGAGGGTGGGGGGCGCACCCCCTAGGGTGCGCCCCCTGCCTCGTGGGCCCCTCGGAGCTCCACCGACGTACTCCTTCCTACTACATATACCTACGTACCCCCAAACGATCAAAAACGGAGCCAAAAACCTAATTCCACCGCCGCAACTTTCTGTATCCACGAGATCCCATCTTGGGGCCTGTTCTGGAGCTCCGCCGGAGAGGGCCGTTGTCACGGAGGGCTTCTACATCATCATAGCCTCTCCAATGAAGTGTGAGTAGTTTACCTCAGACCTTCGGGTCCATAGTTAGTAGCTAGATGGCTTCTTCTCTCTTTTTGGATCTCAATACAATGTTCTCCCCCTCTCTCGTGGAGATCTATTCGATGTAATCTTCTTTTTGCGGTGTGTTTGTTGAGACCGATGAATTGTGGGTTTATGATCAAGTCTATCTATGAACAATATTTGAATATTCTCTGAATTCTTTTATGTATGATTGGTTATCTTTGCAAGTCTCTTCGAATTATCAGTTTGGTTTGGCCTACTAGATTGGTTTTTCTTGCAATGGAAGAAGTGCTTAGCTTTGGGTTCAATCTTGCGGTGTCCTTTCCTAGTAACAGAAGGGGAAGCAAGGCACGTATTGTATTGTTGCCATCGAGGATAACAAGATGGGGGTTTTTATCATATTACATGAAACTATCCCTCTACATCATGTCATCTTGCTTAAGGCGTTACTCTGTTTTAACTTAATACTCTAGATGCATGCTGGATAGCGGTCGATGAGTGGAGTAATAGTAGTAGATGCAGGCAGGAGTTGGTCTACTTGTCTCGGACGTGATGCCTATATACATGATCATACCTAGATATTCTCATAACTATGCTCAATTCTGTCAATTGCTCAACAGTAATTTGTTCACCCACCATAGAATACTTATGCTCTTGAGAGAAGCCACTAGTGAAATTTATGGCCCCCGGGTCTATTCTCATCATATCAATCTCCATCACTTTATATTTGCTTTGCTTTTTTACTTTGCCTTTTACTTTTCACTTTGCATCTCTATACCAAAAATACCAAAAATATTATCTATCATCTCTATCAGATCTCACTCTCGTAAGTGGCTATGAAGGGATTGACAACCCCTAATCACGTTGGTTGCGAGGAGCTATTGTTTTTGTGTAGGTATGATTGACTCGAGCGTAGCCTCCTACTGGATTGATACCTTGGTTCTCAAAAAGTGAGGGAAATACTTATGCTACTTTGGTGCATCATCCTCTCCTCTTCGGGGAAATCCAACGCAGTGCTCAAGAGGTAGCAAGAAGAATTTCTGGCGCCGTTGCCGGGGAGTCTGCGCAAAAGTCAACATACCAAGTACACATCACAATCCCTATCTCCCGCATTACATTAGTTGCCATTTGCCTCTCGTTTTCCTCTCCCCCACTCCACCCTTGCCGTTTTATTCGCCCTCTTTTTTCCGTTTACCTTTTTCTCGCTTGCCTTTTGTTTGCTCATGTGTTGGATTGCTTGTTTGTCACGATGGCTCAAGATAATACCAAATTGTGTGACTATACCAATACCAACAATAATGATTTCCTTAGCACTCCGATTGCTCCTCTTGCTAATACTGAATCTTGTGAAATCAATACTGCTTTGTTGAATCTTGTTATGAAAGATCAATTCGCCGGCCTTCCTAGTGAAGATGCTGCTACTCATCTGAATAGCTTCGTTGATTTATGTGATATGCAAAAGAAGAAAGATGTTGATAATTATATTGTTAAATTGAAGCTATTTCCTTTTTCGCTTAGAGATCGTGCTAAAGGTTGGTTTTCGTCTTTGCCTAAAAATAGTATTGATTCTTGGAACAAGTGCAAAGATGCTTTTATCTCTAAGTATTTTCCTCTAGCTAAGATCATCTCTCTTAGAAACGATATTATGAATTTTAAGCAACTTGATCATGAACATGTCGCACAAGCTTGGGAGAGAATGAAATTAATGATACGTAATTGCCCTACTCATGGTTTGAATTTGTGGATGATTATACAAAAAATTTATGCCGGATTGAATTTTGCTTCTAGAAATCTTTTAGATTCGGCCGCGGGAGGCACTTTTATGGAAATCACTTTAGTAGATGCTACTAAGCTCCTAGATAATATTATGGTTAATTATTCTCAATGGCACACTGAAAGATCTACTAATAAAAAAGTGCATGCGATAGAAGAAATTAATGTTTTGAGTGGAAAGATGGATGAACTTATGAAATTATTTGGTACTAAGAGTGTATCTTCTGATCCTAATGATATGCCTTTGTCTACTTTGATTGAGAATAATAATGAATCTATGGATGTGAATTTTTTTGGTAGGAATAATTTTGGTAACAACACGTATAGAGGGAATTTTAATCCTAGGCCTTATCCTAGTAATCCTTCTAATAATTATGGAAATTCCTACAACAACTCTTATGGAAATTTTAATAAGATGCCCTCTGAATTTGAGAATAGTGTTAAAGAGTTTATGAATTCGCAAAAGAATTTTAATGCCTTGCTTGAAGAGAAATTGCTTAAAGTTGATGATTTGGCTAGGAACGTTGATAGAATTTCTCTTGAGGTTGATTCTTTAAAGCTTAGATCTACTCCTCCTAAGCATGATATCAATGAGTCTCTCAAAGCCACGAGAATTTGCATTGATGAGTGCAAGGAAAGAACCGCTAGGATGCGTGCTGCGAAAGATGCCTTTATTAAAGCGTGTTCTTCCGATTCCTATGAAAATCAAGATGAAGATCTAAAATTTATTGATGTGTCCTCTATTAAATCTTTGTTTTGCAATATGAATCTTGATGAAACTGAATATGATCTTCCTTTACCTAGAAGGCGTTCCAAAAATTCAGAGTATTTAGATCTTGATGATGAAATTGATAAAAGTGGGATTGAAAGAAATAAAACTCTAGATGTTGCTAAACCCACTATATTGGATTTCAAGGAATTTAATTATGAAAGTTGCTCTTTAATTGATTGTATTTCCTTTTTGCAATCCGTGCTAAATTCTCCTCATGCTTATAATCAAAATAAAGCCTTTACCGAACATATCGTTGATGCCTTAATGCAATCTTATGAAGAAAAACTTGAGTTGAAAGTTTCTATCCCTAGAAAACTTTATCATGAGTGGGAACCTACTACTAAAATTAAAATTAAAGATTATGAGTTCAATGCTTTGTGTGATTTAGGTGCTAGTGTCTCTACCATTCCCAAAACTTTGTGTGATTTGCTAGATTTCCGTGATTTTGATGATTCTCTCTAAACTTGCATCTTGCGGATTCCACTATTAAGAAACCTATGGGAAGAATTAATGTTGTTCTTATTGTTGCAAATAGGAATTATGTGCCCGTAGATTTTATCGTTCTTGATATAGATTGCAATCCTTCTTGCCCTATTATTCTTGGTAGACCTTTCCTTACAATGATTGGTGCGATTATTGATATCCAGGAAGGGAATATTAGATTTCAATTTCCATTAAAGAAGGGCATGGAACACTTCCCTAGGAAAAAAATAAAATTACCATATGAATCTATCATGAGAGCCACTTATGGATTGCCTACCAAAGATGGCAATACTTAGATCTATCCTTGCTTTTATGCCTAGCTAGGGGCGTTAAACAATAGCGCTTGTTGGGAGGCAACCCAATTTTATTTTTAGTTTTTTTGTTTTTGTTTCTGTTTAGGAATAAATAATCCATCTACCTTGTGTTTAGATGTGGTTTTATTCTTTAATTAGTGTTTGTGCCAAGCTAAACCTATAGGAACTTCTTGGATGATAGTTATTTGATCTTGCTGTAATTTCCAGAGACTTTCGGTTCACGAAAAGAATTATTAAAATTCACCAGAACGTGATAAAATAGTGATTCCAATTGCTGCTGATCAATAAAAAAAATTCCTAGGACGTCCTATGCTGGCTGAATTTTTCGAGTTCCAGAAGTTTTTCTTAGTTACATATTACTACAGGCCGTTCTGTTTTTGGCAGATTCTGTTTTTCGTGTGTTGTTTGCTTATTTTGATGAATCTATGGCTAGTAAAATAGTTTATAATCCATAGAGAAGTTGGAATACAGTAGGTTTAACACCAATATAAATAAGGAATGAGTTCATTACAGTACCTTGAAGTGGTCTTTTGTTTTCTTTCGCTAACGGAGCTCACGAGTTTTCTGTTGAGTTTTGTGTTGTGAAGTTTTCAAGTTTTGGGTAAATTCTTTTGATGGATTGTGGAACAAGGAGTGGCAAGAGACTAAGCTTGGGGATGCCCATGGCACCCCCAAGATAATCCAAGGACACCAAAAAGTCAAAGCTTGGGGATGCCCCGGAAGGCATCCCCTCTTTCGTCCACTTCCACCGGTAATTTTACTTGGAGCTATATTTTTATTCACCACATGATATGTGTTTTGCTTGGAGCGTCTTGTATTATTTGTGTGTTTGTTTGTTAGTGTGCCACAATCATCCTTGCTGTACACACCTTTTGAGAGAGCCATACATGATTTGGAATTTGATAGAATACTCTATGTGCTTCACTTATATCTTTTGAGCTATATAGTTTTACTCTATGTGCTTCACTTATATCTTTTGAGCTTTATAGTTTTGCTCTAGTGCTTCACTTATATCTTTTAGAGCATGGTGTTGGATTTGTTTTTAAGAAACTTTTGATCTCCCATGCTTCACTTAGATTATTTTGAGAGTCTTTAATAGCATGGTAATTTTCTTAATAATAAGAATATGCTCAGTATTCAAGATTTGTAAAACTTTCTTTTGAGTGCGTTGAATACACTAGTAGAAAACAGGGCTATGGTCCTGGCCGGCTCAGCCCATTAGTCCCGGTTCAGTGTAGAACCGGGACTAATGTGGGCATTGGTCCCGGTTCGCGAGCCCAGGGGGCCGGCCGGGCCACGTGGGCCATTGGTCCCAGTTCGTCTGGACCTTTTGGTCCCGGTTGGTGGGACGAACCGGGACTAATGGGCCTCGCTCCTGGCCCACCACCATTGGTCCCGGTTGGTGGCCTGAACCGGGACCAAAGGCTCCCCTTTAGTCCCGGTTCTGGCCACAAACCGGGACCAATGAGGTGCCTATATATACCCTCGCCCGCGAGCAGAGCACTCCAGTGCTCTGTTTTTCTCTGGCCGGCGAGGGGAGGGGTTTGTGGTGCTCTAGCTCACCTCCTATGCACATGAGGTGTTCGATGAAATGCCCAAGCCACACTACTTAAACTTTCTCCTCTCGAAGCTCGACCTCCAAGCTCCATTTTCCTCGAAATTTGTCTAGATTTAGCAGTCCGTCACGCCCCGTCCCCGTCTTCACCGCCGTCGATCACCCGCACTGATCTCATCACCGACACCACCGTGGTGAGCCTCTTGTTCTTATCTTCTTTCTGAAAGGAAAAATATTCTTACTTGTATGTTTAGATAGGTACTTGTATCATTTTCTTACATTTATTATTGCATCTTATATAGTGCGATGGTTTTGGTATCCACCCCCGTCGGCCCTCGTCCTGTCTATGATTCAGATTTGGTATGTATATTATCTTCATAACTATTGGTTCATTTATTGTTTATGAAAATTATGCCGACCAACATGACATAGATTTTATTTATCTAGGATGTATGTGAATCGGAAATGCCAACCGACCCTATTGTCGAGAGGTTAAATTTAGTTGAAGAAGAAAACAATTTGTTGAAGGAAAAAATAAAAAAAATTGAGGAGGAGAAGATGATATTGGAGTTGCATGTTGCGGATGTCGTCGATGATCACAAGATCAAGATGGATGCAATGCGCTTGAAGATTAGAAAGATTAGAAAATATGCCATTCATACCGAGGCTTGGTATCATTATGCCGTTGGATCAATTGTTACCTTGGTTGCGATTATGATCGCATTTGTTTTCGCATTGAAATGTTTTACATAGTTTCAATGTATGGTTTAATTAATTAGATGCTCTGGAGAGCTATATGTTGTTAGATGAGAACTATGTATGCACTTTGGTTTTAATGTGATGATGAACTTATATTAATTTGGACACTTAATTATATATAATGCACGCAGATGAACCGGCAATGGATGTACGGTGACAGACACACCCGTGAGTACATTAAGGGCGTGCATGAGTTTCTCGATGCGGCTGAGGCAAACAAGCAGAATGGTTTTATGTGTTGTCCATGCACTGAATGTGGGAATACGAGGTCTTACTCTAACCGGAAAATCCTTCACTCCCACCTGCTTTACAAGGGTTTCATGCCACACTATAATGTTTGGACGAGGCACGGAGAAATAGGGGTTATGATGGAAGACGACGAAGAAGAAGAGTACGATGACAACTATGTGCCCCCTGAATACGGTGATGCTGCAACGGGGGGAGCTGGTGAAGATCAAGAGGAACCAGACGATGTGCCCGATGCTGATGATCTCCGCCGGGTCATTGTCGATGCAAGGACGCAATGCATTAGTCAAAAGGAGAAGCTGAAGTTCGATCGCATGTTAGAGGATCACAAAAAAGGGTTATACCCCAATTGCGAAGATGGCAACACAAAGCTCGGTACCATACTGGAATTGCTGCAGTGGAAGGCAGAGAATGCTGTGGCTGACAAAGGATTTGAGAAGCTACTGAAAATATTGAAGAAGAAGCTTCCAAATGATAACGAATTGCCCGACAGTACATACGCAACAAAGAAGGTCGTATGCCCTCTAGGATTGGAGGTGGAGAAGATACATGCATGCCCTAATGACTGCATCCTCTACCGCAGTGCATACAAGGATCTGAACGCATGCCCGGTATGCGGTGCGTTGCGGTATAAGATCAGATGAGATGACCCTGGTGATGTTGACGGCGAGCCCCTCAGGAAGAGGGTTCCTGCGAAGGTGATGTGGTATGCACCTATAATACCACGGTTGAAACGTCTGTTCAGAAACGAAGAGCATGCCAAGTTGATGCAATGGCACAGTGAGAACCGAAAGAAAGATGGGAAGTTGAGAGCACCCGCTGACGGGTCGCAGTGGAGAAAAATCGAGAGAAAGTACTGGGATGAGTTTGCAAAGGACCCAAGGAATGTATGGTTTGCTTTAAGCGCGGATGGCATTAATACTTTCGGGGAGCAGAGCAGCAATCACAGCACCTGGCCCGTGACTCTATGTATGTATAACCTTCCTCCTGGGATGTGCATGAAGCGGAAGTTCATTATGATGCCAGTTCTCATCCAAGGCCCTAAGCAACCCGGCAACGAAATTGATGTGTACCTAAGGCCATTAGTTGAAGAACTTTTACAGCTGTGGAATGGAAACGGTGTATGTACGTGGGATGAGCACAGACAGGAGGAATTTAACCTTAAGGCGTTGCTGTTCGTGACCATCAACGATTGGCCCGCTCTCAGTAACCTTTCAGGACAGAAAAACAAAGGATACCACGCATGAACGCACTGTTTAGATGACACTGAAAGTATATACCTGGACAAATGCAGGAAGAATGTGTACCTGGGCCATCGTCGATTTCTTCCGACCAACCATCAATGTCGAAAGAAAGGCAAGCATTTCAAAGGCGAGGCAGATCACCGGAAGAAGCCCGCCATGCGCACCGGTGTTCACGTGCTTGCTATGGTCAATGATTTACACTACGTAATCTTTGGAAAGGGTCCCGGTGGACTAGCTGTTCCGAATGACGCTGAGGGACACGCACCCATGTGGAAGAAGAAATCTATATTTTGGGACCTACCCTACTGGAAAGACCTAGAGGTCCGCTCCTCAATCGACGTGATGCACATGACGAAGAACCTTTGCGTGAACCTGCTAGGCTTCTTGGGCGTGTATGGGAAGACAAAAGATACACCCGAGGCACGAGAGGACCTGCAACGTTTGCACGAAAAATACGGCATGCCTCCGAAGCAGTATAAAGGTCCTGCTAGCTACGCTCTTACGAAAGAAGAGAAAGAAATATTCTTTGAATGCCTGCTCAGTATGAAGGTCACGACTGGCTTCTCGTCGAATATAAAGGGAATAATAAATATGCCAGAGAAAAAGTTTCAGAACCTGAAGTCTCATGACTGCCACGTGATTATGACACAACTACTTCCGGTTGCATTGAGGGGGCTTCTACCGGAAAACGTTCGATTAGCCATTGTGAAGCTATGTGCATTCCTCAATGGAATCTCTCAGAAGGTGATCGATCCAGAAATCGTACCAAGGCTAAGGAGTGATGTGGCGCAATGTCTTGTCAGTTTCGAGCTGGTGTTCCCACCATCCTTCTTCAATATCATGACGCACGTCCTAGTTCATCTAGTCGACGAGATTGTCATCCTGGGGCCCGTATTTCTACACAATATGTTCCCTTTTGAGAGGTTCATGGGAGTCCTAAAGAAATATGTCCGTAACCGCGCTAGGCCAGAAGGAAGCATCTCCATGGGCCATCAAACAGAGGATGTTATCGAGTTTTGTGTTGACTTCATTCCTGGCCTTAACAAGATAGGTCTCCCTAAATCGCGGTATGAGGGGAGACTGACTGGAAAAGGCACTCTGGGAAGAGACTCAATAATATGCAGGGACGGATATTCTTGGTCTCAAGCACACTACACAGTTCTACAGAACTCTACCTTGGTGACCCCGTATGTCGATGAACACAAGAACAGTCTGCGCTCCAAACACCCAGAGCAGTGCGACGACTGGATTACATGTGAACACATCAGGACTTTCAGCAGTTGGTTGGAAACACGTCTCAGAGGTGACAACACTGTTTGTGATGAGTTGTACTTGTTGTCCAGGGGACCATCTTTGACTGTATTGACTTACAAAGGATACGAGATAAATGGGAATACATTTTACACGATCGCCCAAGATCAAAAGAGCACCAACCAAAACAGCGGTGTCCGCTTTGATGCAGCAACCGAGAGCGGAAAGGACACATATTATGGTTACATAGTGGACATATGGGAACTTGACTACGGACCTGATTTTAAGGTCCCTTTGTTTAAGTGCAAATGGGTCAATCTGTTAGGCGGCGGGGTACAGGTAGACCCACAGTACGGAATGACAACAGTGGATCTGAAAAATCTTGGGTACACTGACGAACCGTTCGTCCTAGCCAATGATGTGGCACAGGTTATCTATGTGAAGGACATGTCTACCAAACCGAGACAAAAGAAAAGATAAGGAAGCGAATACATCATACGATGAGCCAAAGCGCCACATAGTTCTTTCAGGAAAAAGGGACATCCTGGGAGTGGACGGCAAGACAGACATGTCTGAAGATTATGAAAAGTTTCATGAAATTCCTCCCTTCAATGTCAAGGCTGACCCAAGCATCCTGATAAACAATGAAGATTATCCATGGTTACGGCGCAATAAGCAAATGACACAAGCGAAGAAAAAGTGAAGACTTTGTCCCGCAATAAGCAAATGCTATGTGGGTGAAATTATGATACCATCCCAACTTTCAACTTTTTTAGAGTTCATTTGAAATGCTTTCATGTCTTATGGTTCGAAACTTTGATACTTCGAAAGTGATTGTCCATTTTGTACACGAAGTGCATCAAGTTTTTGTCGTAACCCTCTCTACTTTTTGGAACATGCTATGTGGGTGAAATGATGAGACCATGCCAACTTTCAACTTTTTCAGAGTTCATTTTGAAATGCTTTCCAATTTCAGAGTCATTTAGCTCAAAGAATGAATTAATAGCAAACAGAATGAACTACAAAACTATAAGTACTTAATTGTAAGTATAAATAAAAAATAAATAGCAAAGAAGAAAAAAATCTAATTTTATAGTAAAGTTATTCATAAACTAGTGATTCACACAAATTTTTAAAAATTCAAATTTAAACTATTTAAAATTTAAAACTAATGGCACTAACAGAAAGTTTATAATTTTTGTGACCTAAAAGCAAAAAGAAATCACTAAAAACTGTAAGTATTTAGTTTTAAGTAGAAATAAAAAATAAATAGAAAAAAAATTCTAATTTTATAGTAAAGTTATTCATAAACTAGTGATTCACACAAATTTTTAAAAATTCAAATTTAAACTATTTAAAATTTAAAACTAATGGCACTAACAGAAAGTTTATAATTTTTGTGACCTAAAAGCAAAAAGAAATCACAAAAAACTGTAAGTATTTAGTTTTAAGTAGAAATAAAAAATAAATAGAAAACAAATTCTAATTTTATAGTAAAGTTATTCATAAACTAGTGATTCACACAAATTTTTAAAAATTCAAATTTAAACTATTTAAAATTTAAAACTAATGGCACTAACAGAAAGTTTATAATTTTTGTGACCTAAAAGCAAAAAGAAATCACTAAAAAACTGTAAGTATTTAGTTTTAAGTAGAAATAAAAAAATAAAAAACCAAAAAAATATAGAAATAAAAAAGAAAAACCAAAAAAAATGCCACCTACTGGGCCTCCACGGCCTGAATACGACTAGAAACCCTACATGGGCCAGGATTCAGGCCCGCAGAAGGCCCAATAGGCCCACAGGCAAAGCAGTGTCAAATTAGGCCCATAGGCCTGCTGTTCAGAGGAGTTCGAGAGGGAGGAGGCAGCAGAGCTTATAAACCAGTGCCGGCGCCCTTCAGCTAGCGATGTGGGACTAAACTTTTGGGCGCTGGCAGCACAAGGGCATTGGTCCCGGTTGGTGGCACCAACCGGGACTAAAGGGGGCATTGGTCACGGTTCGTGGCACCAACCGGGACCAATGCCCTTGCTATATAACCAGGACTTGTGAAAATTTCACATCTCCCTCGCCTCCCTAGCCAGT
Organism: Triticum urartu; assembly: GCF_003073215.2. Classification (NCBI taxonomy): domain Eukaryota; kingdom Viridiplantae; phylum Streptophyta; class Magnoliopsida; order Poales; family Poaceae; genus Triticum; species Triticum urartu. The sequence continues at coordinate 576,558,676 of NC_053022.1, read as the reverse complement.
TGCCCCCGCCGCCAGGCTGCCCAAATCGCTCGCGCGCTCCTCGTCGCCGTCGCCGCCGCCGGCCGCCATCCCCGTCTCCCCGTGCCCCAGCCCCGCGCCCGAGCCCACGCCGGCCGCCGCCCCGTGCCCCGTCCCCGAGCACGCACGGCCGCGCCCCTGCGCCCCGGCCCACCCCCACCATTGTTGTCGTTGCCGGCGCCCGCCCCCACTGCCGCCCCTGCCTCGACGCCGCCCCTCCTCCCTATTCGGTCCGGCTCCGGCGACCCCCTTTCCTCCCTGTCCCCTCGATCCTCTTCATATAATTTTTTTTCATATAATTTTTTTTCATATGCATATGTTGATTATATGGATGGATGGATGATGTATATGTTCATTATATGGATGGATGGATGATGCATATGTTAATTATATGGATGGATGGATGATGCATATGTTAATTTTTTTAGGCAGATTTTTAGAATTTTTTGTGTATGTATGTTATGTTTATATGTATGTATGTATGTTCATATGTATGTATGTTTATATGCAAAGCATATGCAAAGAAAATGTATGAATGGTCATATGCAAAGAAAAATGTATGTATGGTCATATGCAAAGAAAATGTATGTATGTATGTTCATATGAAAGAAAAATGTATGTATGTATGTTCATATGCATATGCAAAGAAAATGTATGTTCATATAAAAAGGAAAATAAGAAGAGGAAGAAATGAGAAGAAGAGGAGAGGAAGAAGAGGGGAAATAAATAAGAAGATAGATTTTTAGAAAAAATAGTATTTTTTTCTGTTCATAGATTTTTTTGGTGATATTAATTATTGTAAATATGCAAATGTTTGTATATTCATATGAACAATGAATTAGGAAAAACCTTTACTTTTTTCTAAAATTTATATTTGATCATTTTTTAAAAAAAACAAGCAATACTACTTCATGTATTTTTAAGAAAGGAAGAAGAAGAAAAAGAATGAGAGGAAAAAGGAAATAAGAAGAGGAAGAAAGGAGAAGAAGAGGGGAGAGGAAGAAGAGGAGAAATAAATAAGAAGAAGAAAAAAGAAGAAAAAGAAGAGGAGATGAAGAGAAAATATATATTCTATTTTTCTCTTCTTCTCCTCTATTCCTTTCTTCTTCTCCTCTTTTTCTTCTTCTTTTTTTCTTCGACACGTGGGGGGGGGGTCGAGAACGCCGGACATTCATGAGAGAGGCGAGGAAGAAGGGGAAGAAGAGGGAGAAGAAGAGGAGAGGAAAAAGAGGAAGTCTTCTCCTCTATTCTTTCTTCTCTTCTTTTTTCTTCTTCTTCTTCCTCTTTATTTTATCGGGAACGAGGGTCGTCGAGAGGTCGAGGAGCGGTAGAGGAGAAACCCTAAATAGAAAGTATCGTCGGTGTGAGATACATGTACCGTCGGTGTCGGACACTACACCCACATCCCACAAGTGGCGCGGGCTTCGACGCCCACGTCACTTGTGGGACGTGGATGTAGTGTCCGACACCGAAGGCCACATGTATCTCACACCCATGATACTTGCTAGCTATTTAGGGTTTCCTCTACAGAAAAGAAGAGGAGAAATAAATAAGAAGAAGAAAAAAGAAGAAAAAGAAGAGGAGAAGAAGAAAGGAATAGTGGAGAAGAAGAGAAAATAGAATATATTCTATTTTCTCTTTTCTCCTCTATTCCTTTCTTCTTCTCCTCTTTTTTTTCTTCTTTTCTTCTTCTTCTTCTTCTTAGCCGGAAGTAGAGAGAGGTTTCCTAGTGTCAAATATTGAAGAAATCCATGCCTTCATCATTAGCCAGAAGTAACCAGGGCATGTTGGTACGAAGTTCTGCAAAGTTATTCTGGAATGGAGTCCCGGATAGAATAATCCGCTTTTTGGTACGAATTCAGCAAAGGCCTTCCAAATAGCGATATTCGGAAGGCTCTTGCTGAACTTTGTACCAAAAAGCGAATTATCCTATCTGGGACTCCGTTCCAGAACAACTTTGAAGAGCTTCGTACCATCATGCACATGTTACTTTCGCCTAATGATGAAGACATGGTTTTGTTGAATCCTTTGACACTAGGCAACTTCCCGACCCCTCGGCGATCCTCTCGAACATGAGAGGAAGAAGAGGGTCGTCTAGGGGTCGAGGGTTCCAGGGTCGTCGAGGGTTCGAGGGGTCGAGGATCGCCGAGGGGTCGAGAGAGGTTTCCTAGTGTCAAAGTATTGAAGAAATCCATGCCTTCATCATTAGCCGGAAGTAACCAGGGCATGTTGGTACGAAGTTCTGCAAAGTTGTTTTGGAATGGAGTCCCGGATAGAATAATCCGCCTTTTGGTACCAATTCAGCAAAGGCCTTCCAAATAGCGATATTCGGAAGGCTCTTGCTGAACTTTGTACCAAAAGGCGGATTATCCTATCTAGGAGTCCGTTCCAGAACAACTTTGAAGAGCTTCATACCATCATGCACATGTTACTTTCGCCTAATGATGAAGACATGGTTTTGTTGAATCCTGAGACACTACGCAACCTCCCGACCCCTCGGCGATCCTATCGAACATGAGAGGAAGAGGAGGATAAAAAAAGAAGAGGAAGAAGAAAAAAAGAGGAGAAGAAAGAACAGAGGAGATCTTCTCCTGTATTCTTTCTTCTCCTCTTATTTTTCTTCTTCTTCCTCTTTTTTTTATCGGGAACGAGGGTCGTCGAGGGACATAGATGTAGCGTCGTCGTTGTCGATATATACCCCCTCCCGATAGCTTACTATGATTAGGTAGCTAGTTCTACGTTTGGCACTAATATATCCATCTATCATGTGTGAATAATAATTGCCATGTTGTAAATATTTGTAGAAACTATGGACACCGCCCTAGACGAAGCAACAAAAGAAGCATTGTTGAGGGACATAATCGCAGAAGGAAGTGATGCCATCTCGTTGTTTCTCAACGAAACCGATGGTCTGGAAGGAGAGGGTGAACACGCTGGCTACGGTGACCTAATGCCGGTGCAAGAAGAAGAACATGAGGACGGCTCCGGTGACCGAACCGAGTCCGGCCAGGTATATATATTAGTTAAGCCTATGCTGACTAGCTGATTGATGCATTCATTGTTTTGGTATGTACACATATTAATTAAGTCTTTGTTCTTTTTTCTAGCCCTCCGGATCGAGCACAACTTCGGTAAAGAGACGAGGCCCGAAGAAAAAGTTGAGCTCGGATGAAAAGTTTGAGATCATAGCAATCGCGCCCGACGGCCAACCTATTGAACCCCTCCGGACAAAGAGCGCATTTGTTGCTCAGTGCGGGGTTCTGGTTAGGGACAAGATCTCGATAAGCATCCAGCAATGGTTTAAGCCGGCTACAGAAGACCCTGAGGTCTCTTATGTCAATGATATGCAGAAAAATGATCTTTGGACTGCGCTGAAGTCAAATTTCACCCTACCGCCTGAGGATAATCCAGAGAACCCAGTTAAAGAGAAATTAATCAAGTCTTTTGCTCTGAAGAGGATGGCAGAACTATTCAGGAGGTGGAAGAAAGAGCTGAATAAGTTTGTCAAAAATAATGAGACACCAGAATTTAAGGGCAGATATGAGAATATCAGAGATCACTGGCCCGCATTTGTGGCCCACAAGACATCGGAAAAGAGTAAGAAGATGTCGGCGACAAACAAGCAAAATGCTGCGAAGAAGAAGCTTCACCATCGCACGGGGTCAGGTGGCTACCTCGTAGCCCGGCCTAAGTGGTCCAAGACTGAGAATGATCTGGTTCATAAAGGGATCGAACCAGAGACAATTAACTGGCCAGACCGTTGCCGGACTTGGTTCTTCGGGGCTGGCGGAACACTGGACCCTGTAACAGGGAAGTGCATTTGGACGAACGATCAAATGGACATACCAGTCAGTAAGCTTAAGCAGTATATCGAAGCAGCGTAGGAAGGGACGTTCTTTCTAGACAGAGAGAACGACGAGCTCACAATGGCCCTCGGGAATCCTGAGCACCCTGGACGGACACGAGGCACGCCGGGCTCCGTTCCGTGGAAGGTTGGGTTTCCGGACGCAGGCGGTTACAAATCCCATGAGAGGAGGAAAAAAGTGCAGCAGACCCAAATGCAGGCGCTGTAAGCAAGGGTAGACGCGATAGAGGAACGAGAAGCAAATCGCAGCAAACGTACTGCCGAAGCCTCCCCCGAAGCTACCCCGCCATCTCAGCGCAGAAGCAGCGTGGCTTCCATCGAGCTGCTTCAGCCGGAGCATGCCTTGACGGCTCCTGCCAGCTATCCCGTGGATGCTATAACAGAGTCTCAAAATTGCCACCTTATGACGCAATGGATGAATTTGAAGGTCAAGGCGGCTGTTGGCTCTATTTTTCCTACTGAACCCGGCGCAACTTTTCACTGCCGGCCGATTCCAGAAGGATATGCTAGGGTGATGGTGGATGAGATAACGGAGGGATTTGAGGACCTCCAGCTTGACCACCCTACCGGTGAAGGGGAGACTCGGCTGGGGTCTACTCTGAAGACTCCATGCCTATGGCGGAAGGAGCTCATCAACCTTCCGAACTGGACGCCACCGCCTCCTCCTCCTCCTCCGGTGAGTCAGGGCACTCCGCCTCCACCGCCTCCTCCTCCGGCGAGTGACGATCAGGGCCCTCGGCCGGCTCCTTCTCCGGCGCGCGGCGGCACTCCACCTCCTCCGCCTGCGCCGACGCGCCCGAGCAGCCAGCCTCCTCCTTCTCCGCCTCGTCAGCAAGGGCGGAAGAGACCTGCCACCGCTCCAGCTGCTCCGGCGCGTCGTAGTCCTTCTCCTCCGCATCTTAAGCAAGTAAAGAAGACAACCGCTACGTCTGCTCGGTTGGCGTCTAGCAGTACAACCAGAGGCGGGAGGACATACAGATTCGGTCCTTCTCTGAAGACTCCAGAGAAGTTACCATACGAGAGGACCCAGGAGGAGAACGCCGAGATCGCGCGAGAAGAAGTGAAGAAATTCTTTGAAGGGGTGAAAGCAAAGAAACATCCACCTCCGGAGGAGAAGGTAGATCGGGTGAAAGTGAAGCGCACTTTGGCTGCCCTGACAAAACCACCGAAGTCTGATTCACCGAAAGGAAACTATGACCGCATTGTTGGAAAGGAATTTGCCGAAGCGGAGCGGTCGGGAAGTACTGTCAGTGATCAAAGACTGAAAGAATGACGAGCTGGGAAACAAATTGCCCAGCTCGGCGAACAAGCGAAGCAATCGTGCCCCCCGCTCAAGGTGCCTAGCCACAACGTCGATAATGATCCGAGGATGGTGCCCGGTTATAGCAATCTTGCAGATTACCTGCCCGACGAAGTACATTATGAACCCATGGACGTGCAGATACAAAGATATGAGTACGGGAAGCCTCTCGTCAAAGATGAAAGATCTTTATCAACGATGATGCGAAGATTGCATGATTGGTACTTGAAAATCTGCAGAGACTCTGGGGGAGGAGTACTTTGTATGCGAGAGTTAAACCGGAGCATGACCTCGTTGGAATTGATCTGTTGCCTGTTCCATTTGAGGAGTTCTATCAGTTTTTCAACCAATTGGCCCTCGATAAAGCAACGGTCACCTGCTACTGTCTGTAAGTACTACTACTTCTGTCATTAAGTACTCTATATAGCTCAGCTCTTTCATTGCATGTATTTATAATTATCCTCACTATATTATGCAGATTGAAGATCGTCGAATTGAAGAAAAGACAAGTCGGTGATATTGGGTTCATTAACACAAATCTCATAGATGCAACTCAGGTTAAACTTCATGCCGCAGCTACCGAGGCCAGCTTGCTACGATCGTTCGTAATAAATCAAAACAAAGATATAATACTCTTTCCTTACAACTTCAGGTGAGTGTTACTGTCTTGTGCGTATTTGGTTTCCCTTATATATTAGTCAAGGTTATAGTAATGTAATTGATGAGTTATGCATGCGTGTGCAGTTTCCACTATATTCTCCTACATATTAAGCTTGAGCAGGGACTAGTAACCGTCTTAGACTCAAGACGAAAAGATCCCAAGGACTATGCAGACATGACTCAAATACTCGAGAAGTAAGTTAAATCGATCATTATCCACCATATCAGCAACTTTGTTCATTTTCTGATATATCAAGTAATTGTTTTCTTTGTCCGGCAGGGTTTGGAGAAAATTCACCAGAAAAGCTCCGGGACTGCCGAAGGAGCTGCAATTTAGACACCCGAAAGTAAGTACTAGCTATAGTAGCATTTTAAGCGCATCTACTAGTCATTCAAGCGCTAGTTTCATCAATACCATTTGGTATTCTTGCTTATCAGTTTGATTAACCTCTATTTCTTGTAAAGTGGTTGTGGCAGGAACAAGGGAATGATTTCTGTGGATACTATGTTTGCGTGTCCATCCGCCACACAACCTGTGAGCGGGGCTACACTGACGAACAATATGAAGTACGTAAATAACAACATTCACAATTTTATTTTATTACCATCATTTGTGTTGAGTTTCATTCATTCATATATATATATATGTATTGACCCCCTTCTTTAAATTAGATGTTTCGGAAGCGGGATGAACTCCTAGCACCAGCTCGCATGCGAGGAATTCAAGAGGAATTGGCGGCATTCTTTCTTGACCACGTGATCCCTGAAGACGGAGAATTCTATGTGGACCCTGAGTCCGTATGATTATATTTGTAAGAGATAATTATTGTATATATGTAGCCGGTAGTGTCAGATAGATATACGAGAACTTGTTGTTCGACCAATCTCTCAGAGAAGGAGAGGTGGTCGATATCACTTCTCTCTGTATATATGCATATATGTTCATGACGATCTTTCTGTTTCCTTCGTTTGCTTACTAGCTAGCTAGCGTGTCTAGTCCTCTCTATATACGTATGTATAGTACGTAGCGTCGACCAAGCACGGACATAACAGAGGACACTTCTCTCTATTAATTATAACTAGCTAACACAATATATGAAACACCTAAATTAACCCCCCAAAACCCCCAACCCCCCCCCCCTTTAAAAAAAACCCCAGCCACAGAAGTGCTGACGCGTGGATGCCTATTGGTCCCGGTTGGTGCCACCAACCGGGACCAAAGGGTCTCCTGGCTGGGCTCTGCGCACTGCCCACGTGGAGGGCCTTTAGTCCCGGTTCTGGATTGAACCGGGACTAAAGGGGGGAGGTATTAGTACCGACACTTTAGTCCCGGTTCCTGAACCGGGACTAAAGGCCCTTACGAACCGGGACTATAGGCCCTTTTTCTACCAGTGATACTAAGAAAAGATTGATGCTTGATAATTGTTTTGAGATATGGAGGTGATAATATCGAAGTCATGCTAGTTGAGTAGTTGTGAATTTGAGAAATGCTTGAGTTGAAGTTTGCAAGTCCCGTAGCATGCACGTATGGTAAACGTTATGTAACAAATTTGAAACATGAGGTGTTATTTGATTGTCCTCCTTATGTGTGGCGGTCGGGGACGAGCGATGGTCTTTTCCTACCAATCTATTCCCCTAGGAGCATGCGCGTAATGCTTTGGTTTTTGACGACTTGTAGATTTTTGCAATAAGTATATGAGTTCTTTATGACTAATGTTGAGTCCATGGATTATACGCACTCTCACCCTTCCATCATTGCTAGCCTCTTCGGTACCATGCATTGCCCTTCTCACATCGAGAGTTGGCGCAAACTTCGCCGGTGCATCCAAACCCCGTGATATGATACGCTCTTTCACACATAAACCTCCGTATATCTTCCTCAAAACAGCCACCATACCTACCTATTATGGCATTTCCATAGCCATTCCGAGATATATTGCCATGCAACTTTCCACCATACCGTTCATCATGACACATTCATCATTGTCATATTGCTTAGCATGATCATGTAGTTGACATAGTATTTGTGGCAAAGCCACCGTTCATAATTCTTTCATACATGTCACTCTTGATTCATTGCATATCCCGGTACACCGCCGAAGGCATTCATATAGAGTCATACTTTGTTCTAGTGTCGAGTTGTAATCATTGAGTTGTAAATAAATAGAAGTGTGATGATCATCATTCTAGAGCATTGTCCCAAGTGAGGAATAAAAAAAAGAGAAAGGCCATAAAAAAGAGAAGGCCCCAAAAAAAGAATGAGAGAAAAAGAGAGAAGGGACAATGTTACTATCCTTTGCCACACTTGTGCTTCAAAGTAGCACCATAATCTTCATGATAGAGAGTCTCTTGTTTCGTCATTTTCATATACTAGTGGGAATCTTTCATTATAGAACTTGGCTTGTATATTCCAACAATGGGCTTCCTCAAATGCCCTAGGTATTCATGAGCAAGCAAGTTGGATGCACACCCACTTAGTTTCTTTTGTTGAGCTTTCATACATTTATAGCTCTAGTTTATCCGTTGCATGGCAATCCCTACTCCTTGAAATCGATGGGCATCTCCATAGCCCATTGATTAGCCTCGTTGATGTGAGATCTTCTCCTTTTTGTCTTCTCCACATAACTCCCATCATCATATTCTATTCCACCCATAGTGCTATATCCATGGCTCACGCTCATGTATTGCGTGAAGGTTTATGAGTTTGAGATTATTAAAGTATGAAACAATTGCTTGGCTTATCGTCGGGGTTGTGCATGATAAGAGCATTCTTGTGTGACAAAAATGGAGCATGACTAAACTATATGATTTTGTAGGGATGAGCTTTCTTTGGCCATGTTATTTTGAGAGGACATAATTTCTTAGTTAGTATGCTTGAACTATTATTATTTTTATGTCAATATGAACTTTTGTCTTGAATCTTTCGGATCTGAATATTCATACCACAATTGAGAAGATTTACATTGAAATTATGCCAAGTAGCACTCCGCATCAAAAATTCTCTTTTTATCATTTACCTACTCGAGGACGAGCAGGAATTAAGCTTGGGGATGCCTGATACGTCTCCAACGTATCTATAATTTTTGATTGCTCCATGCTATATTATCTACTGTTTTGGACTATATTCGGCTTTATTTTCCACTTTTATATTATTTTTGGGACTAACCTATTAACCGGAGGCCCAACCCAGAATTCATGTTTTTTGCCTATTTCAGTGTTTCGGAGAAAAAGAATATCAAACTTAGTCCAAACGGAATGAAACCTTCGGGCCCGTGATTTTGTCACCAAACGTGATCCAGGAGACTTGGAGCCTACGACAAGGACCAAAAGAGGCGGTCACGAGGGTGGGGGCACGCCCCCCTAGGGCGTGCCCCCTGCGTCGTGGGCCCCTCGGAGCTCCACCGACGTACTCCTTCCTACTATATATACCTACGTACCCCCAAACGATCAAAAACGGAGCCAAAAACCTAATTCCACCGCCGCAACTTTCTGTATCCACGAGATCCCATCTTGGGGCCTGTTCCGGAGCTCCGCCGGAGAGGGCCGTCATCACAGAGGGCTTCTACATCATCATAGCCTCTCCGATGAAGTGTGAGTAGTTTACCTCAGACCTTCGGGTCCATAGTTAGTAGCTAGATGGCTTCTTCTCTGTTTTTGGATCTCAATACAATGTTCTCCCCCTCTCTCGTGGAGATCTATTAGATGTAATCTTCTTTTTGCGGTGTGTTTGTTGAGACCGATGAATTGTGGGTTTATGATCAAGTCTATCTATGAACAATATTTGAATATTCTCTGAATTCTTTTATGTATGATTGGTTATCTTTGCAAGTCTCTTCGAATTATCTGTTTGGTTTGGCCTACTAGATTGGTTTTTCTTGCAATGGGAGAAGTGCTTAGCTTTGGGTTCAATCTTGTGGTGTCCTTTCCCAGTGACAGAAGGGGCAGCAAGGCATGTATTCTATTGTTGCCATCGAGGATAACAAGATGGGGTTTTTATCATATTGCATGAAACTATCCCTCTACATCATGTCATCTTGCTTAAGGCGCTACTCTGTTTTTAACTTAATACTCTAGATGCATGCTGGATAGCAGTCGATGAGTGGAGTAATAGTAGTAGATGCAGGCAGGAGTCTGTCTACTTGTCTCGGACGTGATGCCTATATACATGATCATACCTAGATATTCGCATAACTATGCTCAATTCTGTCAATTGCTCAATAGTAATTTGTTCACCCACCGTAGAATACTTATGCTCTTGAGAGAAGCCACTAGTGAAATCTATGGCCCCCAGGTCTATTCTCATCATATCAATCTCCATCACTTTATATTTGCTTTGCTTTTTTTACTTTGCCTTTTACATTTCACTTTGCATCTATATACCAAAAATACCAAAAATATTATCTATCAGATCTCACTCCCGTAAGTGACCGTGAAGGGATTGACAACCCCTAATCGCATTGGTTGCGAGGAGCTATTGTTTTTGTGTAGGTATGAGGGACTCGAGCGTAGCCTCCTACTGGATTGATACCTTGGTTCTAAAAAAACTGAAGGAAATACTTACGCTACTTTGCTGCATCATCCTCTCCTCTTCGGGGAAATCCAACGTAGCGCTCAAGAGGTAGCAGTACCTTCGGTGCTGGGATCGGTCGATCGTGAAGACGTACGACTACATCATCCGTGTTGTCATAACGCTTCCTCTTACTGTCTACGAGGGTACGTAGACAACACTCTTCCCTCTCGTTGCTATGCATCACCATGATCTTGCGTGTGCGTAGGAAAGTTCTTGATATTACTACGTTTCCCAACACAAACATCACAAATGAATAACATCAAAGGGAAAAGTAGCAATTGATGAAGATGAAGAAAACGGTAGGCGAACGTGTTTTCCTATGCGACAAGCATGACAAGTATGAGCCGCTAATTTATTACATGAAAAGGGAAAAGTGCTCAAAATTTATGAAGAGCGTCGGCGACGAGATGACCAAGACGAGCGTGCCAAAGTGAAACGTCGGCATGAAGTGCAACCGGTCCGCTGTGCGTAGAAGCACCTCATGGTAGAGATCATTGGGAGAGTCACATCAGTGCAGAACCCTCCGGGAGCAAGCATCCTTGACAGAAAAACCGAGAGCGTGAAACTCAACAGTGACAGGATTTTCACGAGTAAGAGTACAAACAGAACATAGGTTTTTAATTAAGGATGGTGAAACGAGCACATTATTGAGTTTTAAAGAAGAAGAAGGTAATGGGAGGGAGGACGAACCATGATGAGTGATGGGGAGAGAGCTCCCATCACCAACCTGAAGGAAATATGCCCTAGAGGCAATAATAAAGTTATTATTTATTTCCTTATTTCATTTTAAATGTTTATTATTCATGCTAGAATTGTATTAACCAGAAACATAATACATGTGTCAATACATAGACAAACAGAGTGTCACTAGTATGCCTCTACTTGACTAGCTCGTTAATCAAAGATGGTTATGTTTCCTAACCATGGACAAAGAGTTGTTATTTGATTAACGGGATCACATCATTAGGAGAATGTTGTGATTGACATGACCCATTCCGTTAGCTTAGCACTTGATCGTTTAGTATGTTGCTATTGCTTTCTTCATGACTTATACATGTTCCTACGACTATGAGATTATGCAACTCCCGTTTACCGGAGGAACACTTTGTGTGCTACCAAACGTCACAACGTAACTGGGTGATTATAAAGGTGCTCTACAGGTGTCTCCGAAGGTACTTGTTGGGTTGGCATATTTTGAGATTAGGATTTGTCGCTCCGATTGTTGGAGAGGTATCTCTAGGCCCTCTCGGTAACGCACATCACTTAAGCCTTGCAAGCAATGCAACTAATGAGTTAGTTGTGAGATGATGTATTACAGAACGAGTAAAGAGACTTACCGGTAACGAGATTGAACTAGGTATTGAGATACCGACGATCGAATCTCGGGCAAGTAACATACCGATGACAAAGGGAACAACGTATGTTGTTATGCGGTCTGACCGATAAAGATCTTCGTAGAATATGTGGGAGCCAATATGATCATCCAGGTTCCGCTATTGGTTATTGATCGGAGACATGTCTTGGTCATGTCTACATAGTTCTCGAACCCGTAGGGTCCGCACGCTTAAGGTTTCGTTGACAGTTTTATTATGAGTTTATGAATTTTGATGTACCTAAGGTTGTTCGGAGTCCCGGATGTGATCATGGACTTGACGAGGAGTCTCGAAATGGTCGAGACATAAAGATCGATATATTAGACGACTATATTTGGACACCGAAAAGGTTCTGGGTGAGACTGGGACAATACCGGATCACCAGGAGGTTATCGGAACCCCCCGGGAGGTATATGGCCCTATTGGGCCTTAATGGAAAGGAGGGGAAAGGAGCAAGGGAGGGGGCGCCCCCCCCAAGCCCAATCTGAATTGGGAGGGGGGTCGCCCCCGTCTCCTTCCTCCCTCCTTCCTCTTCCTTCCCTCTCCTACTCCTAATAGGAAAAGGGGGAGTCCTACTCCCGGTGGGAGTTGGACTCCCCCCTTGGGCGCGCCACCCTCCTTGGCCGCCCCCCTCCTCCACTCCTTTATATACGAAGGAGGGGGGCACCCCATAAACACACAAGTTGATCAAGTTGATCGTCTCTTAGCCGTGTGCGGTGCCCCCCTCCACCATAATCCTCGATAATATTGTAGCGGTGCTTAGGCGAAGCCCTGCGACGGTAGAACATCATATCGTCACCACGCCGTTGTGCTGATGGAACTCTTCCCCGACACTTTGCTGGATCGGAGTCCCGGGATCGTCATCGAGCTGAATGTGTGCAAGAACTCGGAGGTGCCGTAGTTTCGGTGCTTGATCGGTCGGGCCGTGAAGACGTGCGACTACATCAACCGCGTTGTTATAACGCTTCCGCTTTCGGTGTACAAGGGTACGTGGACAACACTCTTCCCTCTCGTTGCTATGCATCACCATGATCTTGCGTGTGCGTAGGAAATTTTTTGAAATTACTACGTTCTCCAACAGTGGCATTCGAGCCTGGTTTTATGCGTAGATGTCATATGCACAAGTAGAACACAAGTGAGTTGTGGGCGATATAAGTCATACTGGTTACTAGCATGTCATACTTTGGTTCGATGGTATTGTTGGATGAAGCGGCCCGGACCGACATTACGCGTACGCTTACGCGAGACTGGTTCTACCGACGTGCTTTGCACACAGGTGGCTGGCGGGTGTCAGTTTCTCCAACTTTAGTTGAACCGAGTGCGGCTACGCCCGGTCCTTGCAAAGGTTAAAACAGCACCAACTTGACAATCTATCGTTGTGGTTTTGATGCGTAGGTAAGAATGGTTCTTGCTAAGCCCATAGCAGCCACGTAAAACTTGCAACAACAAAGTGGAGGACGTCTAACTTGTTTTTGCAGGGCATGTTGTGATGTGATATGGTCAAGGCATGATGCTGAATTTTATTGTATGAGATGATCATGTTTTGTAACCGAGTTATCGGCAAATGGCAGGAGCCATATGGTTGTCGCTTTATTGTATGCAATGCAATCGCGATGTAATTCTTTACTTTATTACTAAACGGTAGTGATAGTCGTGGAAGCATAAGATTGGCGAGACGACAACGATGCTACGATGAAGATCAAGGTGTCGCGCCGGTGACGATGGTGATCATGACGGTGCTTCGAAGATGGAGATCACCATCACAAGATGATGATGGCCATATCATATCACTTATATTGATTGCATGTGATGTTTATCTTTTATGCATCTTATCTTGCTTTGATTTACGGTAGCATTATAAGATGATCCCTTACTAAATTATCATAGTAAAAGTGTTCTCCCTGAGTATGCACCGTTGCGAAAGTTCTTCGTGCTGAGACACCACGTGATGATCGGGTGTGATAGGCTCTACGTTCAAATACAACGGGTGCAAAACAGTTGCACACGCGGAATACTCAGGTTAAACTTGACGAGCCTAGCATATAACAGATATGGCCTCGGAACACGGAGACCGAAAGGTCGAGCATGAATCATATAGTAGATATGATCAACATATTGATGTTCATCGTTGAAACTACTCCATCTCACATGATGATCGGACATGGTTTAGTTGATTTGGATCACGTGATCACTTAGAGGATTAGAGGGATGCCTATCTAAGTGGGAGTTCTTAAGTAATATGATTAATTGAACTTTAATTTATCATGAACTTAGTCCTGGTAGTATTAGCATATCTATGTTCTAGATCAATAGCTCGCGATGTTGCTCCCCGTTTATTTTTGATATGTTCCTAGAGAAAAACTATGTTGAAAATTTTTAGTAGCAATGATGCGAACTAGCTCCGTAATCTGAGGTTTATCCTCATTGCTGCACAGAACAATTATGTCCTTGATGCACCGCTAGGTGACAGACCGATTGCAGGAGAAAAAACAGACATTATGAACGTTTGGCAAGCTCAATATGATGACTACTTGATAGTTTAAGTGCACCATGCTTAAACGCTTAGAATCGGGACTTCAAAGACGTTTTGAACGTCATGGACCATATGAGATGTTCCCGGAATTGAAGTTAATATTTCAAGCAAATACCCGAGTTGAGAGATTTGAAGTCTCCAACAAGTTCTATAGCTAAAAATGGAGGAGAATAGCTCAAGCAGTGAGCTTGTGCTCAGATTGTCTGGGTACTATAATCACTTGAATCAAATGGGAGTTAATCTTCCAGATAAGATAGTGATTGATAGAATTC